>NC_061117.1:169360488-169361623 GCF_002878395.1 Capsicum annuum
GAAAATATATGAACTTGTAAAAATAATAGTAGAAGGATATTATAATAGGTATTATACACCTATGATAGATACAGGAGCAGAAGCAAACTTATGTAGATACAACTGTTTACCAGAAAGTAAATGGGATAAATTAAAAACACCAATAGTAGTCAAAGAATTTAATAATGAAGGAAGCTTAATTACATATAAAGCTAAAAATGTAAAAATACAAATATGGGATAAAATAATAACAATAGAACAAAATCTATAATTATGAACTAACATCAAAAGATATGCTTTTAGGAATGCCATTTTTAGATAAATTATACCCACATATAATAACTAAAACAGATTGGTGGTTTACAACACCATGTAAACAAAAAGTAAGGGCAAAAAGAGTTATTAATAAAATAAGAAAGAAAACTGATTGGATAGAATTAAGGAAGTGAAAAAATTACACAAAAGTTAGAAAATATAAAAAATACAGAAGACACAGTAGAACTAGTTGTATTTTTGATAAATAAAAAAAATAACTATATTTTCAATAGATAAGGTAGAAATAATAAAGAAAAAATTTAGACAATTATATAGTGAAGATCCATTAAAAGATGGGAAAAACATAAAACTACTACAAAAATTGAATTAACAGATAAAAATAGTATAATAACTCAAAAAACATTAACATATAATTTTGACGATTTAAAAGAATTTAAAATGCATATAGATGAATTATTAGAAAAACAGTATTTACAAAAAAGTAATAGTAAACACAATAGTCCAGCATTTATAGTAAATAAACATAGTGAACAAAAAAGAGGTACAGTAGAATGGTTATTGATTATAGAAATTTAAATGCAAAAACTATGACATATAATTATCCAATACTAAATAAGATATTAAAAATAAGACAAATACAAGAATATAACTATTTTAGTAAATTTGACTGTACATCAAGATTTTATCAATTAAAGTTAGAAGAAGAATCTAAGGAATTAACCGCATTTACGGTACCACAAGGATTTTATGAATGGAACGTATTACCATTTGGATATAAAAATGCACCAGGTAGATATCAACATTTTATGGATAGTTATTTTAAACAATTACCCAATTGTATAGTATACATAGATGATATACTAGTATAGACAAAAACTAA
>NC_061117.1:169364623-169365073 GCF_002878395.1 Capsicum annuum
AATATATTTTTTATTGTTGGTATTTTAAATATTTTTTCTACACTTAAGTCTAACTCTTTTTCTTTTATTTCGTCAAATATATTACTGTCAAATATTATTTTTTTATTTATTCCTTCTTCATTTAAATATTCTTGCTTCATTATTATTTTTATATCTTCTTTAGTTATTTGATTCATCTAATTCACTATCTATTTCATTATTTGTTTCATTTTCCAAAATTTCATATATACTATCTTCACTTTCTAATTCATAGTCTATATAATCTCTCTGCATATATTCTGTATTTTCTATTTTTATTTCTGATATTTGTTTATTTTTTGGGTTTTTTGGTAATTTACAATCTCTACCTAAATGTCCTAATTTTCCACAATTATAACAAGTACATTCTTTTATAGATTTCTTTTTTCTATATGGTCTTTATGTTTATAATTTTTTACATAATATCTTTTT
>NC_061117.1:169365173-169534127 GCF_002878395.1 Capsicum annuum
CTATATAATCTATTTGCATATATTCTGTATTTTATATTTTTATTTCTGATATTTGTTTATTTTTTTGGGTTTTTTGGTAATTTACAATCTCTACCTAAATGTCCTAATTTTCCACAATTATAACAAGTACATTCTTTTATAGATTTCTTTTTTCTATATGGTCTTTTATGTTTATAATTTTTTACATAATATTTTTTTCTTGGTTTCTTATATTTATATTTTTATTTTTTGTATTTGTTATATTTCTTATGTCTTTTTCTTTTCTTATAATATCTTTCTTCACATCCAAATTGAGGTGCTATTTTATCTTTGCAAAACGCTAAATTTTTTATTAATGTTTTTTTCATTTTTATTTTTTCTCTATATTTTTCACATAGATTTCTATACCATTGTTGTAAAAATTTTATTCTTTCTCCTAGGGTATCTATTATTTTTGCTTCATCTCAACTCTTTATTATTTTTGAACTAAATGATTCAGGTAATTTACTAAAATATAATCTTCTTATTTCTTTACTTTCTTCTATATTATATGTTCCTTTATAATAATATTCTTTAAATGCGCACGTATACTCATCTATATAGCACATATTACATTTTGCTAATTTTAACATTAAATTCCTATTCGCATCTTTCTCTTTATTTTGCTTTTCTTCTTCTTTTGTTGTTATACTACTAAATTCTTTTCTTATAGCTATTTCATATTTTTTTAATATTTCTTTTGATAGTATTTTAGTAGTTGTTGTTGATGTTCTTTCTGTTTTATTATCAGATCTTAGTACTTTCTTACTTGCTTCGGCTAGGTTTAAAAATTATAATTTTACTGTTCCTATTAATGTCTTTTCTATTTATTCTGGTGTATTTATTGCATCTATTTTATTATTTAATAATTGTTTTGACATGTATCCTACCCATAGTTGTATTATTTTATTTGTATCTATTACACAGTCTAAATCTAAAAAGTTGTAATCAATTATTTATTTTGGTGTCCATTGATTATATTCCTTCTTTGAATTATATCTTTTAAACTTATTTTTGTAATTATATGTTGGTTTTCTTATTTCTGATGTACTAGGTATTATATTTTTATCTAGGGTATTTACTTCTGTATTTATTAGTTCTAAATTTTCTTTATTAATTATTTCTTGTTTTTCATTAATTTCTAGTTTTCCTATGTTTTCTAGAATTTCTGTATATGTTTCACTATCTTCTGTATCATAATTATTTGTTTCTTCAGCATCTATTGTATTTATTTCTAATTCATTGGTTTCTGGTTCTTTATTTTTTATTTCTAACTTTTATTTAAATTGATTTATCTCAATTAATAATTTTTATTTTTTTTTAGCTTTTTCTTCTTTTTCTTTCTGTCTTTTTTCATATAAATCTTTTAGCATTTGTAGTTCTTTTTCTAATTCCGCAATCCTACTATTTTTAGTTTCTTCTATTTTTCGTATTTCTTCTGTGGTTTGTTGTTTTATTTTATCTATCTCGTTTTTTCTATCTATCTCTTCATTTTCTCTCTCTATTATTACCATGGCAGCCAACTTATTTTCTAATTTTAATTCTTCTTTTTCTAACATTAAATATAAATGTTCACCTATTTTATTATATCTCCCTCCTAAATTAGAGAATATTATTTTTATTTTTAATCCTTCGTGGTTTTTATATATTTTTTCATCTATTATAAATTCTTCTTTGTTCATTTTATTTAAATGTGTAGAAGTTATGTTGATATATATATTCTAGACTATCTATTGTTGATTCTAAATTTGATATTTCTCCTTTCTGTGCATTTATTGAGTTTTTAGTAACTCCGACAATTAGGTTATACTGTAGTCTTTCTATCCTTATTTTTAATTCTTTACGTTTTTCAGATATTATTTATTTTAATTTCTTATATTTTTGTGTTTTTTGTAAGTTATTCATCTAAACAAATATTATAAATATTATTTTAGTGAATATCTAAATTTAATTGTTTCATAATTAATAAATTAATCATATAAATCCAATTATATACTACTTCCGTAACTTCAATTAGCATAGGCTCTAATAACTTTATCCGCACCCCCCTCCAAATGGTATCATAGCCTATGCTAATTGAAGTTACGGAAGTAGTATATAATTGGATTTATATGATTAATTTATTAATTATGAAACAATTAAATTTAGATATTTATCAAAACAATATTTATAATATTTGTTTAGATGAATAACGTACAAAAACCACAACAATATAAAGAATTAAAACAATAATATCTAAAAAATGTAAAGAATTAAAATTAAGGATAGAAAGAGTACAGTATAATATAATTGCCGGAGTTAGTTAAAACTCAATAAATGCACAAAAAAAAAAGAAATATCAAATTTAGAATCAACAATAGATAGTCTAGAATATATATATCAACATAACCTATATATATTTAAATAAAATGAACAAATAAGAATTTATAATATATGAAAAAACATATGAAAATCATGAAGGATTAAAAATAAAAATAATATTCTCTAATTTAGGAAGGAGATATAAGAAAATAAGTGAACATTTATATTTAATGTTAGAAAAAGAAGAATTAAAATTAGAAGATAAGTTGGAAGCCATGGTAAGAATAGAAAAAGAAAAAGAAGAGATAGACAGAAAAAAGCAAATAGATAAAATAAAACAACAAACCACAGAAGAAATACGAAAAATAGAAGAAACTAAAAATAGTAGAATTGCTGAATTAGAAAAAGAACTACAAATGCTAAAAGATTTGTATGAAAAAAGACAGAAAGAAAAAGAAGAAAAAGATAAAGAACAAAAATTATTAATTGAGATAAATCAATTTAAAGAAAAATTAGAAATAAAAAATAAAGAACCAGAAATCAGTGAATTAGAAATAAATACAATAGATGCTGAAGAAATAGATAATTATGATACGGAAGACAGTGAAACATATACAGAAATTATAAAAAACATAGGAAAGCTAGAAATTAATGAAAAAACAAGAAGTAATTATTAAAGAAAAGCTAGAATTAATAAATACAGAAGTAAATACTCTAGATAAAAATATAATACCTAGTACATCAGAAATAAGAAAACCAACCTATAATTACAAAAAGAAGTTTAAAAGATATAATCCAAATGATGAATATAATAAATGGACACCAAAAAAAATAATTAATTACAACTTTTTAGATTTAGACTGTGTAATAGACACAAATAAAACAATACAACTATGGGTAGGATATATGTCAAAACAATTATTAGATAATAAAATATATACAACAAATACACCAGAATATATAGAAAAGAGATTAATAGGAATAGTAAAATTATGATTTTTAAACCTAGCTGAAGCAAGTAAAAAAGTACTAAGATCTGATAATAAAACTGAAGGAACATCAATACCTACTAAAATACTACCAACAGAAATATTGAAAAAATTTGAAATAGCTATAAGAGAAGAATTTAGCAGCGTAACAAAAGAAGAAGAAAAGCAAAATAAAGAAAAACATATAAATAGAAATTTAATGTTAAAACTAACAATATGTAATATGTGTTATATAGATGAGTATACATGCGCATTTAAAAAATATTATTATAAAGGAACATATAATATAGAAGAAAGTGAAGAAATAAGAAGATTATATTTTAGTAATTACCTAAACCATTTAGTTCAAAAATAATAAAAAGTTGGGATGAAGCAAAAATAGTAGATACCCTAGGAGCAAGAATAAAATTTTTACAACAATGGTATAGAAATCTATGTGAAAATATAGAGAAAAAATAAAAATAAAAAAAATATTAATAAGAAATTTAGCATGTTGCAAAGATAAAATAACATCTCAATTTGGAAGTGAAGAAAGATATTATAAAAAAAGAAAAAGACATAAGAAATATAAGAAATACAAAAAGTCAAAATATAAATATAAGAAACCAAGAAAAATATATTATGTAAAAAATTATAAACATAAAAGACCACATAGAAAAAAGAAATCTATAAAAGAATGTACTTGTTATAATTGTGGTAAACTAGGACATTTAGCTAGAGATTGTAAATTACCAAAAAACCCAAAAAAATAAACAAATATCAGAAATAAAAATATAAAATACAGAATATATGCAAATAGATTATATAGTGAATTAGAAAGTGAAGATAGTATATATGAAATTTCGAAAAATGAAACAGATAATGAAATAGATAGTGAATTAGATGAATCAAATGACTGAAGAAGATATAAAAATGAACCAAATAACTGAAGAAGATATAAAAATAATAACAAAGAAAGAATATTTAAATGAAGAAGGAACAGATCAAAAAATAATATTTGACAGTAATATATTTGACAAAATAAAAGAAAAAGAGTTAGACTTAAGTGTAGAAAAAGTATTTAAAATCCCAACAATAAAAAATATATTTAGTAGAAAAAAGAAAGAATACTACGTAGTAAGCCAAAAAGAACATGTAATAGACTGTAGATATGCAAAAAGAAGAGCTAGTATACCACTAGTAACAAAAAAATAATTAATAAAGAAATAAACGATATAAAAAGTAAAGACCCAATAAAATATGTACACCTTGGAGGAACAGAAATATTAATAAAAGCATGTTTTAGAGAAGGAATAGATACACTAATATAATTATATTTAGCAGATGATAGAATTATAAAACCTATAGAAAAAAGTATAATAACAGCCATAAAAGAAATTTAATATACCAAAAATTTAAATTTATAATAAGTGTGAATTATTTAGTAGCAATAACAGATAAAAATATAGATAAATCATTAGTATTATATTGAAAAATATCAGGAATAGAACTAACCCCAGGAGTAAAATATTTACAGCAAGATGCAAAAATCTATATGTATTAACAACAAAACATAAAATAACAGGAAAAAATAAAATTAATAAAATACAAATAGAAAGTTCTTTTTAACAATTTGTAAAAATAATTGATAATAATGATTATAGTTACAAAGACATAAATATAGAAGAAGATTTAGAAATAATAAATGACAGAATAGGCACAACAAAAAGAGTATCTCATGAAAGACCAGAATCATCAAACTCATAAAAAAGAATAAGTTATGAAACAACTTCAACAGTTAATTTAAATCAACATTATATAACAAGAAAAATAAATGAAAAATAATATTTAATACTCTTAAACACAGGACAAGAAGAAAATTATATAGAAAAATATCTAATAAAAAGTGAAGAAATAAAATCTAATAGTGATATATGCCCAGATCTACCAAGGAGTCTAATAAACATTAAAGATACGGTAGAAAAAAACTAATAATAGGAGTCAGAAAAATAAAAATAGAATTTGAAATAAAGGAAGAAATACAAAAAGCTGACATAATTTTAGAAATAAAATGGTTAGAACAAGTAAAAAACCATACAATATAGAACATACACAATTATCTATAACATATAATAAAGAAAGATTATTCATAAAAAGAACTTTAACATGATATGAAAATATATGTACTTGTAAAAATAATAGTAGAAAGATATTATAATAGGTATTATACACTTATGATAGATAGAGGAGCAGAAGCAAACTTATGTAGATACAACTGTTTACCAGAAAGTAAATGGGATAAATTAAAAACACCAATAGTAGTCAAAGAATTTAATTATGAAGGAAGCTTAATTACATATAAAGTTAAAAATGTAAAAATACAAATATGGGATAAAATAATAACAATAGAAGAAATCTATAATTATGAACTAACTTGAAAAGATATGCTTTTAGGAATGCCATTTTTAGATAAATTATACCACATATAATAACTAAAACAGATTGGTGGTTTACAACACCATGTAAACAAAAAGTAAGGGCAAAAGAGTTATTAATAAAATTAGAAAGAAAACTAATTGGATAGAAGAAAGTGAAAAAATTACACAAAAGTTAGAAAATATAAAAAATACAGAAGACACAGTAGAACTAGTTGTATTTTTGATAAATAAAAAAATAACTATATTTTCAATAGATAAGGTAGAAATAATAAAGAAAAAATTAAGACAATTATATAGTTAAGATCCATTAAAAGGATGAAAAAAACATAAAACTATTATAAAAATTGAATTAATAGATAAAAATAGCATGATAACGCAAAAACCATTAACATATAATTTTGACGATTTAAAAGAATTTGAAATGCATATAGATGAATTATTAGAAAAACAGTATTTACAAAAAAGTAATAGTAAACACAATAATCCAACATTTATAGTAAATAAACATAGTGAGCAAAAAAGAGGTAAAAGTAGAATGGTTATTGATTATAGAAATTTAAATGCAAAAACTATGACATATAATTATCCAATACCAAATAAGATATTAAAAATAAGAAAAATACAAGGATATAACTATTTTAGTTTATTTGACTGTAAATCAGGATTTTACCACTTAAAGTTAGAAAAAGAATCTAAGGAATTAACCGCATTTACGGTACCACAAGAATTTTATGAATGGAATGTATTACCATTTGGATATAAAAATGCACTAGGTAGATATCAATATTTTATGGATGGTTATTTTAAATAATTACCTAATTGTATAGTATACATAGATGATATACTAGTATAGACAAAAACTAAAGCGGAACATTTAAAATTATTAGAACAATTTACAGATATAATAGAAAAATCGATAATAAGTTTAAGTGAAAAGAAAGACGAAATTATGAAAAACCAGATAGAGTTTTTAGGAATACAAATAGATAAAAGTGGAGTAAAAATGCAACAACATATAGTACAAAAAATAATAAATTCAAAAGAAGAATTAGGTACAAAAAAGAAATTACAATCATTTTTAGGATTAGTAAACCAAGTAAGAGAATATATACCAAAACTAACAGAAAACCTAAAGCCTTTACAGAAAAAAATTAAAAAAGGACGTAGAATATAATTACAACGAAGAAGATAAAAAGCAAGTCCAGAAAATAAAAATACTTTGTTAAGAATTACCAAAATTACAATTCCCAGACGAAGATAAAAAATTTATATATATAGTAGAAGGAGATGCAAGTGAATATAGTTATGGAGGAGTACTTAAATATAGGTATGAAGAAGAAAAATTAGAACATCATTGTAGATACTACTCAAATATGTTTAATGAAACAAAAATAAAATGAGAAATAAATAGAAAAGAATTATGTTCGTTATATAAATGTTTATTAGCATTTGAACCATATATTGTATATAACAAATTTATTGTGAGAATAGATAATACCCAGGTTCGCTGGTGGCTAACAAAGAAAATACAAAATTCAGTTACAACAAAAGAGATTCGGAGACTAGTATTGAATATATTAAATTTTAAATTTACAATTGAAGTAATTAGTACTAACAAAAATGTTATTGCAGATTATATATCAAGACAAAGCTATACAGACTAATATAATAGAAGATGATGCTTTAGAAAAGATACTCAAAACCCTAATTACCTTTCAATGAAAGTGGACAGTATGGGTAATGAAATAGAAAAGCTAAACACTAATGAAGTTAAACTAAAGTCTGAAGCTACAAATCAGCTAACTCAGCAGTGTGCAGAGCTATATCGATCGAAAAACATTAAAATTTCAGATCTAAAAGAAGACGTTGGGACACTCCATAAAACCCATAAGGTTTATCAATCTACAATTGCAGGTACAAGAAAATGAGTTAGTGGACAAAGATACCAGAACATGAACATGAATATGATATTTGAAAAACCATTTATACCAAAAGCACAAAAAGACCCCTCGTACATACCCCCACAAATTACCACATATCGAGATAGTTTGAACCAAGATAAAAAAGCTTATAACCATATAGCCCGAGGATATATAGAAAATATCTACAAAGTACAAACTTTTCTAAAACTTAACCCCAGAGCTACAAATATCCAAGAACCAAACACAAATTACATAACCCAAAAATTGCAAGGTTATAACAAGCTAATCGCACTACCCAAAACCAATCCAAGCTTAATAAAAACTTGTTTTGACTATGGATTATTAAATAACGTATATACCAAAGATGGAGAAGAACTAACACTATAGAAGAATTACATAAAGTATTCACCAACTATAAAAGAGTAACCAAAGAAAATCTATTTTATATAAAGTTTTATACTGCACCAGCAGAGATATTATACGATGAGATCAAACCAGTTATACAAATTTTAAAAATAGGATTAACCAGAGATATGATTATATCGGAAGATATTGTGCAGCAACCAGAGATACCCAAAATTGGGATACCTGATTTTTACGCAAAGAAATGACTTATTGGAATAGCTACAATTATTCAAGAATTAGCAAATAATTATATCAATGGAAACCCAATATAGAGCTATTATTCAAGAGACCATAAAATTATTTATTCAAATTCAAGAGAACTACGACAAACAGATATGGAAGATGTCAGACAATGGATAATGACGTTACTTAACCCAGAAAAATAATCTACTGCAAGAGCAATTAGGAAAGGATTTATTTCAGATGGATTATTAACAAGATATTACAAGATAATTGAACACAAATATCCAGACCATCAATGTTCGAGATGTAATAGAGGAGATAATATTATTCTAGAAGTCTAGCTAGAATAAAAGAAAAAATCAACCAAGAAGATAAGAATGTCAGCTAGAAGATAACAATGGAGAAATAATGGAAAAAATAAAAGACAAGCTATTAAATCATGAAAGTGATATGCAGATAGCTTTCTTGATTTCCTTTACGTAAATAATGTATAGGAACTATTAGTTTTTTAATTTTGTTGACTTTTTGGCACTTGCCATAATTGATTTTTTGTCTTTGTAAGACTTTTTGTAAAAGATGTAATTATTAAGTAGGAGACATGTAAAGATATATTAGTACAGGTGTAAAGTAAAATAGTATACATACTTTCATTCTTAGGTTATAAATAGACGAGCATTTTGCTCAGTTAGAGGCAAGTCTTCATGTGTTGAAGCAAGTCTCCTTTTTTGTAAACAAAAAACTTTTGAATATTTAATAAAAAGCAGATATATTTCTGAGCAAAAGCTATGGATGAACAAAGTCCAGAATTATCAAACCTACCAGAACAGGTATATTTATTTTTGATTATGAATAGCTAAATTCCTAACAATCATGCTATGATAAAATTGGTTCATGTTAGTTACTTTATAGTAGAATTATTCAAAAAATAGCATGTTAAGAAGTTTATTAGCAAAGTGGAAAAGGAGAAAAATTCCTAAGAATTATGCCATCCTAAAGGTGAAATCGGCGAGGCAAGAAAGCCGTGATAGGGGAGTAGCCAGAGTAGAAGCACTGTTTAAGGAAAAAGTATCCAGATTATCATGCTAATAGTGACCAAAGAACATGTTATTTAAGAATAATCTAGTATATAGTAATCTAAAATGATCATATTTTGTTATGTGTATGATTGAAGAGAATATTTTGAAAAAGTATCATATGAAAATGAATACTTGTTTATCTGACGAAATGGTAGATAAATTTAAAATACTTGTTTTGTATGTACTTAAGGATATAAAAATTGTAGATATAAGAAAAATCATATTAGAAAAAATATTTGATAAATATTTTATGACTAGAATAAATTACATACCTGACCTACCTAACTACTCTTATAAATACTTACATACCAAACCTACACATCAACCATGATAAATTACGTATATTTAGAGTATTGAAAAATGGATATGAAAAATATACAATTAATAGAAAACTAATGAAAACAAATTTAGAAGAATATATGAGAACCAAATATATAAAATATATAGAATATCTTAATGAAAATATAGAGGAATTAATAATATTAAAACAAACAACTAAAGAAAATTATGAAAAAGCATTTAATTAACCCACCTCAATGATATATAATTTTGAAGTACTAGTTTTATACATACTTAGAGATATAGAAATTATAGACGTAAAGAAAAAATATGGGAAAAAATATTTAACATTGAAGATGAATAGTTAGATATAAATCAGATAGAAGACGAGTTAGGAGAAATATACTTAAGTGATGACAATCACTATTACTACCTTGATAATTATTCAGATGGATATTATACAGATTAAGAAATGCTAGAATATATTCAAAGAGTTAGAGGAAAACAAAGTTGGCTATACGAAGAAATTAATTATAGAAACCAGCTTAGAAAAGAAAGAGAACAATTAAAAGAAAGATTAATTTGGATAAATAAAACCATAAAACAACTAGAATTAAAAGACAGTTTAGAATATGATTTAGACATGAAATTATTCATAGACGAAAAAGATAGGATAATTAATGAAATAGTTAACCTAGAATTTAATATCAGATATAGTACAATTAGAATAAATTATTACAAAGAAATTTACAGTATCACAATTACTTAAGGATAAAATGATAGACTATGAGTA
The DNA here is from genome assembly GCF_002878395.1 of Capsicum annuum. NCBI lineage: Eukaryota > Viridiplantae > Streptophyta > Magnoliopsida > Solanales > Solanaceae > Capsicum > Capsicum annuum. The sequence goes on from NC_061117.1 coordinate 169,375,557, forward strand.
TTTAAAATATTGGAGACAAGATATGAAAGAAATAAGATTAACAGAAATACTTATGAAAGAAAATTTAATTGAATATTTTAGAACAAAAGATATAGAATATTTAGAATACTTTCAAAATAATATACAAGAATTACAAAGACTAAGAGAAAAAACTAAAGAATATTACAGTAAAGCATTTAATCAAATACCATCTAATCACCCTCCAAGATATGAACATTAATAAAATTAAAATAAATACACTAAAAATAAAAATATTTAGAGAAGTTAAGAAATATCCTCGCATAATTAAAAATAGATCCATTATAACTATTATAGATCTATTTATTACCCAAGTTTTTCGTAGTAATGTCGAGTACCACAAACTCAAGTTTCGATAAATTTGATATAGTGAAACTATCATAAAAAGATTAATAAGTTAGATATAATGATATTTTCAAGAATAAAAAAACCATCTCAAATAAATTTAAATAGAATCATATATTGTTAATAGATTATTATCAAAAGTTGGTTTCCTTTAGGAATTTTTTTTTTGTGTGTTTAGAATCTGAAAACAAATAATTACGTAATAAATACGTACCTTATGAGGGATCTCGTGCTGATAACACGTTGTAATATAAAGACTGAATAAAATTTATTAGAAGGAAAGAAATAGAAATAGAAAGAGATTTAAATATATATATATATATATAATAAAGAGAATAAAATGAGTAATTTTAGTAGTAGTAGTTTTATTGATTGTTTGTTGTTATAATGTAGTATGTAATGCCTTTTATAGGCAAATTGTTGCTTGGAGTAGTGTCATTGCTATAGTAGCAATGATACTTGTTTTAATGACATCCAACTCCCTTGGATCATTCCCCGAATAAAATAATACAAATAACCTTAGGGCATTCTCTGACCAAATAAGTACAATCACTTCAAATGTGATAAAACGAAATCATTCAACAATCATTGGTTCTTACGGTTTGCCCACCCGACCTAAGATTTGACAATTAAATTTTGGGCCTAAAACATGATACTACCAAATTCAACAATATCCATCAATTCCTCCCCCCAAATTTCATTCTCACACAATTAACTAGTTTTTCAACTATCACTTCAATTTTTAAAAATCCAAATCCCAACATCAACCACAACATACAACAAAGATTAAAGCATGATAAACACACAAATAATTCACAATAACATAAAAATTAAAGGGAGAGAAGAGAGAATTGGACCTCAATGCCGCTTTCATTTAAGTATTACTCCATTGAAAGAAACGGAGTTCGCACTGAAAACCACAAACTAGCCTCGATAAGTGAACAAACTAACTTGAGTCAAGAAGTATAAACTGCACAAATTTGACAACAATAGAAAAACCTCGATATACCCCTTTTGCTATACTTTTCGCTAACCCAAATCAAGGTTCATGACTCAACAAGTAACCATACCAGATTTTGTGCAAACCGACCCTGTTTCACTTGTTTCCGATGAATTTCACCAAAATTAGACAATGGTATGTCGAGTTAAATTACTTTAGTTGGAATAGCGATGGGTTTTGTCTATTTTTGACTCGTTTGAGTTTTGGCGAGATCCGAGAGTGATGAGAAATAGAGAATACAGGTTAAGATGGTGCAATAACAGTATTTTTCGATGGAGTTTTGGGGAGGGATGGTCGGATTCTATGGCAGATCTCCTATTTTGGTAACAGATTCATCGAAAAAAGTTTTTCTCCCACCCTACTCCGTTCAATGTTCACTGTTCACCCTGCTTTTACTGTTCACGCTGATTTCACCCTTTTTTTTCCAATTTCTAGTGTGTATGTGCTGTGAGTTGTGTGTATTTTTTGCTATTCCAGTATTAGTGTGTGAAAATCCCCCTCTTCCATTGTTGCTGTGAGGTCTATGTATATCTAAGAGTGTGTGATTTTATTATTAGAAAGGGAAAAAAAACATGAGGGGAATGAGGTAAGGGGTACGTGGGTATGAGGTGGGGTAAGGGTAGGTTGTTAATTTTTTTATGGAATTGTCAAGAGTTATTTATTATTTTGTGTCATTTTGTGGAAAAATTATCAACTAAAAGGGGGTGTACGGTAAGTTGAGGTAAATGGGTAAATTTGGTTTTCAGTAGGGACAAAATTAAGTGTCTACATCATGCCTCTCTTTGAAGGTAAATACAAAGTGTTTTCAAATAAAGAAGTGGACAACGAGACAAAATTTTAATCTGACCATTGTTTAAAAAGGAGAAAAAGAAGGACAGAGTGCCACTATGTCTTGATTTAGGACATTTTACCTATCCAAGTTATGAGGGAATCAAGTCATACATATCTCAAAGGTTTGGAAGGAAAAGGGGTATACCGAGTCGGAGAGTCGAGTGAGATCACGTTGAGGGTCCGATCTGCAGTTCTGTCATTACATCAAATAAAAATTAAAAGTTTAAAAGATAACTAAAATCACAAAAAATCCTATCTATACAGCTTCTCTGGACTTTTGACTTGAGTTTCTGATGCTTTTAAAAATGGATAAAAAATTTGATCTTCTTTTGGTTGAACTTGAGAACAAATTATTTCTCCATACAAAATTTGATGTTGGAGATGAACTCAAAAATTGACCATGTTCTGTTGATGGTACTTTTGAATATGACCGTGAATTTGAAAATCTTTACCCTATCCTTTAGGCGGGCTTCTAACTTGCTATTTCTTAGCCTGTTGACTTTCAATCTTATCACCTTGTTCTCCGAGTGAGCTCCCGACTTGAAATTTCACTACCCTGTTCTTCAGGCTTCTCCGGGTGGGCTCCCGACTTGAAATTTCATCACCTTGTTCTTCAGGCGATCTCCTGGCTTGCAATTTCTTCACACTGTTCTCCAAGCGAGCTCTGGAATTGCAATATCATTATCCTGTTCTTCAGGCGGGCTCCTAACTTTTAATTTTTTCACTCTGTTCTTTGGGCAAGCTCCCGACTTGCAATTTCATCACCCTGTTCTTTAGGTAGGCTCCCGACTTTCAATTTCATCATCCTGTTCTTTAGGCGGGCTCCTCATTTTTAATTTTATAACCCTGTTCTTCAGGCAGGATCCTGACTTGCAATTTTATCACTCTGTTCTCCGAGCAGGCTCTCGACTTGTAATTTCATCACCCTATTCTTCAAGCGGGCTCCTGACTTTCAATTTCATCACCCTATTCTTCAAGCGGGCTCCTGACTTTCAATTTCATCAACCTGTTCTTCAGGCAGGCTCTTGACTTGCAATTTCATCACTCTTCTCTTCAGGCGATCTCCCAACATGCAATTTTATCACCCTGTTCTTCAGGCGGGCTCCTAACCATTAATTTTATCACTCTGTTGTTTAGGTGGGCTCCTGACTTTCAATTTCATCACCCTATTTTTCAGGCGGGCTCCTGACTTGCAATTTCATCACCCTATTCTCCAAGCGGGCTCCTAACTTGTAATTTCATCACTATGTTCTCCGGCTGAGCTCCCAACTTGCAATTTCATCACCCTGTTCTTTAGGCGGGCTCCTGAATTTTAATTTAATCACTTTATTTTTTAGGTGGGCTCCTGACTTTCAATTTCATCACCCTATTCTTCAGGTGGGCTCCTGACTTGCAATTTCATCACCCTGTTCTCCAGGCAGGCTCCTGACTTGTAATTTCATCACCTTGTGCTTCAGGCGGGCTCCTAAAATCAAAATAAAAACTAGAACGAAAATTATTCCACGCAAAGATTATGATAAAGAAAAATTCCATTTTCCAAAAAAATAACGTCTCATTTTATAGGAGGGTCCTAAAGTGAAGTTCAAAATAACAGGAATTAAATTTTCTTTTTTCCCCAGTTTATCATCAAAAGCTTTTATGGGTGTTAAACTCAATCACAACAACTAGCAACAATGCATAATGCAAAGATGAATGAAGATTCTGATCAACAAATGCACCTTTTGAGGGTAAAGTTGAATGTCTGAGACCAACAAGTCCCTCTCTTAAGAGTGAACGTGAAAGATTCTTACTAAAAGTGCATCTTTTTATATTAACGACTCAAATTAGGAAGTTTACCATCTAGCTGTGAGACATGAAAGAACCAAATTAGAGAATGTGACTCTAAGGTGTACAAGATGATGAGTTTTACCATAATTATGATTACCAAACCTGTACAGCAACACTGCTGTTGCATTTGTAGAAATAAGGAATTGTAGCTCTGGATATTTGCGCTTTGAAGCCTTTGATTAGAAGGTAACAACTGTTCCTGTTTCATACAAAGAAAACTTGTGAGTTTAAAACAGGGTGGTTGGCTTGTGGCTTTGTCTTTTGAGGAAATTTCCCTTGCGCTTGTCCCATTAATTTTGTTTCCAACTAACGGCATATCACTCTCTTGCTGTACCATTGATCCAAACTCAAATTATTAAGATTGACTCAAAACAAACATAGTATCTCTATTTTTCTATGTATCCTAGATGAATCTTTTGAACTCTGGTATTTCCTTTTTTCCCCAAACCTGTTTTCTGACAAAACTTCTTGCTTGTCTTATTTCGACTTACAATCATGTTTCTTACATGTGTTGGCCTTTTGTCTTGCTTTGTGAAATTGAAGAAGTTGGTAGCAAGTTTTGAAATCCTTTCTTACTTGTTTTAATATAGACTTGACTCAAAGGCACAAGAACAATAATTTTTGTTTGAATGATAGACTCAAAAGGATAAAAATAGAAATAAAGAGAAGAAAAAAATGCAATGTTTGTCCCTTTTTAAAAATAAAGAAAAGAAAAATTTATCTGAAAATGACAATAAATTCTAATGATTATGCCATGTATTTTTGGATTTAGCTGCCTGATCTTTTCATCCAAACTTTCCACCAATTGTTGTTGAATTAATGGCTATGAAACTGAGTTGCTTTCTTAGGTCAATTGCACTTATAAACCTCATTCGGCTAATGACACCTTGAAGGGTTTTCTCCAACAAGTCTCTCTCAGTTCACCATTGCCCTATGGTGTTCTTGATGGTTTTCACCATTGAGGCTCTCTTATTTTTACTTCTCTCAATCTCAGTACCTGTGAGGATTTTCGTCAATGAGACTCTCTTATTTTTATTTCTTTCAGCTCACTATCATCTTGTGGTGTTCAAGAGAATTTTCACCAATAAGACACTATGAGACTTTCTAATTTTCATTTCTCTTAATTCACAATCATCTTATAGTGTCCACGAAGGTTTTCACCGATAAGACTTTCTCATTTTTATCTCTCTCAACTTACCATCTCCTTATAGTGCATGTGAAGGTTTTTACCCATAAGACTCTCTTATTTTTATTCCCTCCTAATTCCGTATGCTAAGTAAGACAAGCAGTTCCCAAAATGCGTAATCATATTCATTGCATGCTTAGCCTTATCATTCTTAAAGATTGATCTGAAGGTCTTTCTTTAGTTATAACTTGGCTGTTGGATAGAGTTATAAAGAAAGGATGGCATGATGGGCAAACGATACTTGAAGTAGGGTGGAATGTACAACTTTTGGAATAGACTCAAACAACAAAAATTAACTCATGCCCTAGTTTCTTTTGACTGAATAATTCTAAATTTTTTATTTGGTTGGATCAAGCCTAGAGTAGGGTAGCCTACATATCTCACCCCCGATAGAGGAGAATCAGGTCACACATAGTTTTGACAGCTTGTTCTTTTTCTTGATTATGATTTATTTTTTTCTTTTATCGGCTCTTTTTCTCTTTGGGACCTTTTCCGACTCTATTTTTCTTGACACTCATCTTTTTTTTGACACATTTTTTTTATTTTTTTGAAACTTTTTTGACTCTATTTTCTACTCCCACTTTTTCTTAGACTTTGCTGATTCTATCTTTATTTCGAAAGAGGGGTATGTAAGAAAATAGAACTAAAGCTCAAACCTAGTAAATAAAGGATGACACAATGTTAGGATATCAAAATGAAATGCCATTGTCATATCAATCTTTTAAAAGGCAAGTACACAACATACAATATGCAAGTGAGAGATGAATGACATTTTTTACAGCACTAACATGACCTAAGCATGTGTGTCATTACTTCTGCACTTGTCCAACGTACAACTCTACCTTTTTTGTATATCCCTCACATCGAATGACCCATACTTTTATGGAGCTGATATTCTTTGCTTCTCTTAATATAGGATCGTGCATCTACTGTTTGACCTAATTGACATATGTCCTTCAATTGATAATCAAGTTATTCTTGCGATTTTTAAAATAATTGCCTTGATTTTTAAAAAAGGCTTTAACTTGGTCACCAAATGTCTCACACTCTACCTATTTTATCTGATGTCTTTTTCTAACTTTAGCCCTCTGATTCAATGTTTCATGATTAAATCAAAATTTAAGATCTGACTGAAAATTCCACATGCATGTCATAACACTAGAACTAACATAAAATGTATAATGTAAAGAAGACATACAAACAACTTAAAATAAGACAAAACAACAAGGGAAAAATAAGATAGATTCTGAACTACAACCCTGAAATAATTCAGAAAACAGAAAGAAAAACAAAACCAAACTACCAACACTCCTTCTTGGTAAGGAAATGAGTGACTTCCTAATTGCAGAGCTTGACATCTTAGCCATTGATTTGAACATCTCCATGACTAGAGCTTCCACCATTGTCAATATTCTGCATCATAATTGATTTATGTTGAATCATTTTTTCTATTTCTCTTTTCAAAGCACGACAATCTTCAATACTGTGACCCTGAACGTTAGAATTATATGCACATTGTTCATTAGGATCAAAATTTCTTGAATGAGGATCAGGAGTATACCAAGGAGAGGAGTGATTATGCCTCACTGTACTAATCTCTAGAATAAACTATCATACGACTCTCCAATTGATGTAAAACTATCCCTTGACTTTTGCCTTATCTCATTGTTTGTCTTGGATTAAAAATCGGGCCTAGAATGGCTTTGGTAAGTTTGTGGAGTTGGAGGATGACTCTGAGGAGTTGGTATGCACCATTGTTAGTAAGAAGGGGGTTGAACATATGGTTGTGCGCTATATACTGGATATGGAGGTAGGGAAATAAAGTATAATGGATTTTAGGAGTTATTATATAGATCTTGGGTATGAACTTGGGCTTGAGACTGAGGTTAACAACGACACAGTCTTCTTTGACGTGCCCATTGTCCAACTACAATAGCAGCTGCATCTTCCTCATTCTTTTTCGCTCCAGTTTCCCTTAATTGATTTCAATATCATCCCGAATGTTTCACGAAATCCTCATGTCCACCATGATTCTCAATTTTCAATATCTCAAGGCTTGGAGGAAGGTTAACACTTGAAGACACACCCAGTTTTTATATGAAACATCTTCATAACCTGCAAGTCTCAGGGAGCTTTACATAGAATTTTCTGCACTCTTCATTTTTCCAACCATTTTCTCTGGCTCTTCTGGCTCGCTAGGCTTCTTGTTAAGAAATTTTGGTGGTCCAGTTAACTTAAATGTAGGATTAGACATATACAAATGATCATCAAGATTATTGAACATAGACTTATTAGTATATTCAGGAATCACAACCGTTTGGTGCACTACAAGAAATGCAGGTTTTTGTGACGACTTTCAGTGTGACACAAACAGTTGCCGCAAATGTTAAGATTTTTGTGGCGACATACAAAGGTTGCCACAAAAGGTATAAGATTTAGGGGAGACCATTAAAGTCTCCACTAATAATGACATATTTAGTGGCGACTATGTGTAGGTCGCCACAAATATGTAGTAATTTTTCCAACAAAATTTGGGTTAGTGGCGACCTAGGAATTGTCGTTACTAAAAGTCTTTTGTGCCGACTTAGTCTCCACTAATAATAACATATTTAGTGGCGACTATGTGTAGGTCGCCACTGATATGTAGTAATTTTTTCAATAAAATTTGGGTTATTGGCGACCTACGAGTTGTCGCTATTAAAACTCTTTTGTGGCGACTTAATCGCTGCTAAAGGGAGATTTGTTGTGGCCATTTTTTTTGTCGCCACTAATACTTCTACTTTGTTATTCTGCCCACTTATATAGGTAAATTAAAATCTTTTTAGTGGTTATAATTGTTGACACCCAATTTTGACCTCTCGGTTCTACATTTAGGCTTCTATTTTAGCAAAATTATTAACTTTTAAATTTTAGTATCTTTTACACATTTTTCTTGCATCAAACAAATTTTCGATGTGCCACATTCATGATTTAAAATGTACAAATTATTTTATTAATTTTTTGATATCATTTTTTACAATTTATTAATTCAAATATAACATTTTTTACATAATTTTATTAAATTATTGGTAACTGTGCATACTCACATATTTGCAAATACATTGTCTAGTTTTTCATTATTTAGTATTATTTATTTTATTATTATTATTATTTATTATTATTATTATTATCTATTATTAATATTATTTATCTATTATTTATTTTATACTATTATTACTATTGTTTATTATTGTTTACTATTATTTAAATAACAACGTAAATTAAAATTACTTTTTCTAAATTCATTTCTCTTTTAGCCATTTTCTATCCAATTTTACCTAATTTAATATCAATTTTACCCTAATTGATGACATTTTAATTTCAAATTAATTTCTGGACATCTTTTTTAAATGATTTTAATCTTAGCCGTTGATCTGAAATGATCCAACGGCTGAGATCAGATTAGCCTCCCTTTATTTTTAAAGGATAAACCAAACACTAATTCAAAACATTTTTTTCTCCAAATTCATTTGCCTCCCTCTCTTTTCTCCCTCTTCATCTCTCCAAAAACCCTCCGCCACTACCTCCTCTTTACCGCCAGCCACCTCTAGCCAGTGAAATAACCCCAAGGCCTTATCTCTCCATCTTTTCTCTACATCGGAGTTGTTGCTTCGATGCTTTGGTGAAACCACTATAAGCCGCCTCCATCCTTCACTCCCGCCGCTATAACATCCGACACCACCAGCCACCAGTCACGCCAAACCAGCTATCGCACTCCTTCTGATCTCTTCTTCATCCTCAACATTGATGCACCAGCCATGGATTCAACACCTCTCAGTTCGTTGCCGTTGCAAGTAACTGGATCTGGAACCTTTCAAAATGCCGCCGGAAGCCACCGTCCTTCCCCCATCTCCATGCCCAGACCCGGTAACCCTCTTCACCGAAAATTAATGGGTATAATTTTTACTTTTCACATTAACGTTTTGCCTATGGGTATCAAAAGTTTAAGACCAATACCTATTTTTAATTAAAATCATTGGGTGTAATTTTGTGATGAAAACGCCAACCAAGACTCAAGAAACTAATAGCCACAAAATTATGTCTCTTTTTTTAGTTTTTAATTTAAGAAATTATTACTAACACTTACTACTGATATTTTAAAATAATTCTAATTTGGCATTAATTGAACATATTATTGTTATTATTATATATGAAAGAAGAAGAAGAAAATGGGGTTTCAGAAGTTAACTTTCCAGCATCAAATGAGTCAAATATCCACTTCAGTCTAATTCAATATAATCTTCCTATTGACTCGTGTGTTTTGAGAGGGGCTTGAACATCACATATAATACTTAATTATATAAACAAATTTGTGGAAGTTTTTTCTGGAGTGAATATACAATAAAAAACTTTAGTTACAGTCATCAAAGCAACTCAAATAATTGGTATTGGCTACTTGGTTAATTAGTGATGGAACCAAATCAAAATGGATAATTTACAATCATTAGAAAACTTCTCCACCTAAAAAGTATGTACGACTCACTTAAGAGAACAGATTGGCATGTTTTGAATGTAATCATGAATAATCGTTACTAATTGAACTTAGGTTTACAACCCTTTGAGTCAAAAAGGCTATCATAAATCAAAAGTTCGTAGAAAATCAGTAGTTTTATCATTTAGATGATTTATAGATGACCTAGGGATTTTTGCCAATTGTACGTAAATTCCTTTCATTATATTTTTGGGTTATTTGTATTCTTACTGTCTAACTTTGGGTACGTATATACCCTGAACTATTAAAAATTATACATATATATAACGAAAACTTTTATGCATCAAATTGCCTTTGTTTTATATAATTAGTGTATTACATTGTATATCGAGTATATATAAATGACAATTACTAATGGTTACAATTAGGCGAGTGAAATTCTTTTAATTAAAATGTTTAAATCCCTTGGCTATAGTTTGAAAATTAGCACGGGGTAAGTCATTTGAAGTTGTGAAGGTTTGAACTTGTTCAAAGCTTTGAAGGTACAATTTCAGATACTTTGAAATATTTTTGATTTTGTTTCTTTATTTTTTGTGTTAGTAATTAAAAATTGAACAAAAGTAATTCCACTAAAAGAAAAATTGATTTCAATGAGTTTAAAGTTCTCTATGGATTCATTTTGTGTTGATTGTACGTAATATTTGACTATTTAGCCAAGTGGAGCCTCGTGTATTATCAGTTGAGTAACATATTTATTGTAACATGGTGTGAAGTGTATTTATATGTATTCTGGTTAGCTGATAGATTTTCGATAGTCCTATTTATAAAGGAAATTCTGGCAATTTTTTTTGAAAATTTTGAGAGTTAAATAGAATTTTGTTAGTTTCATTGTCCTTTTATTCTATTTTGGTTTAATAAGTTAGAATTGAAACTTCGCTTTATTTTTTTATTTCAGGGACAGGTAATTTCATGATGAGAATTGTTAGCCATGAGAAGTTTGAAGATATTTTGTGATTTTCTTTCTCATATGTGTATCACGCTGATTTGTTACCCATTTAAAACTATATAATTTTCTTGTGGAGAAATATATTTTACTATCGTCTTTGTACCTTTAAGTACTATAGTTGTATTATTGGAAATGAAGTAGATAATATATAATTTATATTTTTTTTTATGAAAAAAGTGAGTATTAGTGGCGACAATGGTCGCGGGTAAAGCCTCATCTATAGTGGCAGCTATCCCAAAATTGATTTTTGGTACTTTGTTTTGTGGCGTATTTGCTTGATTTTTTGTGGCAAGTTTTATCACCACAGAACGTATATTTTGTGGAAACTTACATATGTTGTCATAAAAAATTTTCAGTTACGAAAGTAATTGCTACCACCCTTATGTCGCCACTAAAAATTATTAGTGGAGACTTTTTGTTCTTTTGCGGTGACTTTTGTCGCCACTAAAAATTAGATTTCTTGTATTGGTGCATAGCCATGGAAGCCTTAGTAGAAGGTTGCGCAATAGAAGAAGAAACGATAGTTAGTGATATCAATGTGGTAGATTTGTACTGAAGATCTAGAGAATGAGTGATGGAAGAATTGGGATTCTTTTGGCTTGGAGTAAATTCTGAGGAATGTTGTGGCGCATCAATAATAGCAGAAAAATGACCTTGCAATTTTGGTGAAAAACTTAAGGTATTTGTAGGGTCAATAGTGGGGAATGGAGGAGGGGGCAACCTACTAGTCCAAGCTTGATACATTTCCATCATTTGATGTCTTAGACTCACAATCTCTTGCTTTAAACTCTTATTTTCCTGGATCTTTGTCTAATCTATGATGTCACTCTCTATATTCTTATTGGACACAACTAACCCTTCCTTTGATTTTGGGTGATGTAGAGGGCCAACCGGAATGCCACAAATCAACCACCTTAAACTAACTGAACAAGAGACGACAAATATGTTAGAGTTCAACACTTTTACAAAATCCTTTTCTTTTTTTTTTTTTTTAAATTTTTTTACTTTTGAAAAGGTTACAAAACCCAAAAAGGGCGCCTACATATCTCTCTCTCTCAAAAGGAGAATCAGGTGTAGGTAGTTCTTGAAGTTTAGGCACAACATGGCCAATCAAACTCTCTTTCTTTTCTTTTTTCTTTTTCTTGAAACTTTGAGAAGAAAAGAAAATAGCAAATTATCAAAAGAATTGGCGAACATCTTTTTGAATTTTTTTCAGCTTTAACATCCTTATACAAAATGAAACCTATGATTACCAAGAAAAATATTTTGATTTTCGATTTTGAATTTCATATGAAGATGAAACTTGAAACTGTTAAGGAAAATCTTTTTGTAGCTTTTTTTTAAAAGATGTATATGAAACACCTACTCTATATGAAAATTGAAAAAAATATTTTTAAATTTCTTAAATAAGATCACCGAACCCTAGAAGGGCTGCCTACATATCTCACTCCCGAAAGAGGAGAATCAGGATGCGTACACAAACAACATCAATAAAATCTTTATGAGTTTTCAATTTGACACTTCACATAAAAATGACACCAACAGCTATAAAAGAAAAATCTATTTTGGTATTTTTTTTATCTGAAATATACAAAACTTCTACCATTTTTGAATTTTTCTTTTATAAAAAGCTCCTATGAATAAAAAATCTTTTTGAAAATTTCGAATTACGAATGCTTACTAAAGAAACAAAAGTAAAATCTTTTTGATGTTTTTATTTTTGACAAATGAATTCAAATGGTAAAAATCTTTTTGAATTTTTATATTGTGAAAAAAAAAGCCATAAAGAACTCTAAAAATAAAAAATACGAAACTCTTTTTTTGACTCACTTTTCTTTATCTCTTTTTTTTTTCTTTCTTTCAACGTTTTCTTGCCTACACAGTTTACTTCTAACATATTCTTTCCCCAAATCAGTCCGTTAAATGACCAACTACCCTAAAAATATAATATTTATCACGTAGGGATGTTTTAAGGTGAGTCTCCTATAAAAGACCAAGTGGGTCCCGCTAGGTCTTGATATGATTCAAATAAGCATGATCTAAAGGCTGACCTAGATTGGGATCCACTAACAAGGCTGTTTGGGGAAGTGTATGGTCGATAGTGGCTTCGAGAAATTTTCACCCACTCCATACGTTTGAATCCTCCTCCTCCTTAAATAAGGGTGACTCAACTAGAGTTTGTGTACACGACATGTACTCCGGGACTTGGTGCGAAAGAAATAACTCGGGTTATGCACATGATGACAAATATAAAGCGGTAACACATAAGTGAAAAATTGTAAAAACACGTAGCAAGTAGGAACTCAATAATGATAAAACAACAACACAAACGATAACACAAATAAGGCGTCTATACACCAATAGTGTCACACTAAGACGATACAACTCAAAATAAAGCTAGAATTCTGAATATCCCCAGCAGAGTCGCCAGAGCTATCACACCCCTTTTTTAACCAAAAAATTATGTTCAAGTTTGAAAAGGATTTTATTATTAAGTGAAAAAAAGGATAATTTATTCTGAAAAGGACTTTTAACAATCAAAATTCAGAGTCTCCACTTATCTAATCTGGTGTGCCAAATCACCTTTGGAAATCCTTTGTCAAAATAATTTTTAACTTTTTCAAAACTGATCCACGAACAGAGATTTCGATTAAGAAATTTTATTAACCGAGGGTGATACCAAATAGTATCTACAACACCAAAATAGTCATCAAATAGTTAATAAAAATATGCCTAAACCCGCAACAACAAGACAACAAGACGACACTAGAATCAAACATAAATGGAGAACAATAAAAAGGTAGGTAACTTGAAATAAGGAGAATACAAAATGTTGAAACTAAAGAGTGTATCAGACTCTAAAACCTCTACAAATCACATTAATAAGAACCAAGTTCTTATGTGAACACAAGAGGAACTCAGTTTACTCAAGCACTCACGTTTCTAGCCGTTTCACAATACAAGTGGAACTTTTCACTTGTGATGTTCAAAATTTTGGTGGTCTACTCTATTCTTGAGAGGAAAATGATGTTCAATATTACAAATGATTTCAAGAATAAGATCACTAGGTCACACTTTAAATAGTCTATTACAAAAGGTTGGCAAAAGAACCCCTTTACCCTTAATGAAGGGGTGGCAGGTGTGGAGTGTTTTGGGGTAGCCTTGGGGTGTATTTTGAGAACCTAAGGTCAGACCCCACACATCAAGATGTACACTCCCTTGGGAGAGTTATCAACAATCTCAATCACATCCATTTTCATAAACGCTTCTTGAAGTCTTTGTAGTTCCCGAGCTTGGCTTCTAGTAAATGGTCTCGAGCAGGTGACACCCGTATCATCCTCTAAATATTGAGAGGAGTTTGACCTCAAACTCATGGGTTTTTCATCTTTAATAGTATCAATCCATGAGAGATCACCCACATTGAACGTGTTACGTACTTGGTATTCTGGTGGCAAGTCGATCTTGTAAGCATTATCGTTGATTCTTTCAAGAACTTGGAATGGACCATCACCTTTGGTCATAAACTTGACCTTTAATTGGTTAGGAAAATGGTCTTTCCATAGGTGTACCATACTCAATCTTTCGGCTTAAGCACAAGATACCTTCTTTCTTTGTTAACTCATTTGGCCACCTCTTGTTTCATCTTCTCAAGCCACAATCTCACCTTCTCATATAATATTTTCATAGATTTCGCCCTATTATTCCATCTAATTTAACAATAACATCACTTGGTAAAGGAGTTAGATCCAAGGGTGTTAGGGGATTAAAGTCATAGACACATTCAAAGGGCGTGATGCTCGTACTTGAACGGATCACCTGATTGTAAAAAAATTCAATGAGAGGTAGGTGATCTTCCCAAGAAATCAACTTATATTTAACCATTTAACATAGCATAGAACCCAATTTTTAATTCAATACTTCTATTTGGCCGTTGTTTTATGGGTGGCAAGGCGTAGAAAACAACAATTTAGTTCCGAGCCTACCCCACATTGACTTCCAAAAGTGACTAAGGAACTTGGAGTCCCTATCACTTACAATGGTCCTTGGGATGCCGTGTAACTTAATAACATTTCAATAAACAAAGAAGCTACACTAGCCGCATCTTCACTATTTTTGCAAGGAATAAAGTGTACCATTTTGGAGAAACGATCAACAACAACAAAGATGCTATCCCAACCTCTTTGAGTCCGTGGTAGCCCTAACACGAAATCCATAGAAATATCAAACCACGAGCGTGATGGAATGGGATACGGGGTGTATAACCCGTGACGAAAGAGCCTAGACTTAGCACTTCTACAATCTATGCATTGGCTGCAAACTTTGGCAATATCTTTGTGCATCCTTGGCCAATAGAATTGTTCCTCCAATATTCCGAGGGTCTTATCAATTACAAAGTGACCCATGAGACCACCATCATATGCCTCCCTCACAAACAACTCTATCCAAGAGCTAGAAGGTACACACAATCGTCTTCCCCGAAACAAATATCCATCAAACATGGCATAGGGGATGGAATCCGATTGTCTCTGGTCCCTACACGTGAGTTCACTTTCTATAAATATAGGAGTGAAGTAGGGGTCCTCAGGTTACAAAGACTTGAGTCTCTAAAATTTGATTAGCTTGGATGACAAAATGGACACAAGAACATACTTTCTAGATAACACATCAGCGACTAAATTATCCTTACCCCTTTTGTATTGAATCACATTGGGAAAGGTTTTAAGAAATTCAATTCATTTGGCATGCCATTTGTTAAGTTTGTCTGGTGCCGGAAGGTGCTTTAAAGATTCATGATCCATTCGAATTATGAATTTCTTGGGCCAAATATAGTGTTGCCAATTGCTCAACACTCTAACAAAGGTATACAACTCTAAATCATACGTGGAGTAGTTGAGAGTTGCTCCTTTGATATTTTCACTAAAGTAAGCTATAGGATTCAATTCTTGCATCAAAACTGTGCCTATGTACACTTTACTAGCATAACATTCTAGTTCAAACATCTTGTCAAAATTAGGCAATTGCAACAATGGTGCCAAAATAAGCATATCTTTCAAGGTCTTAAAGGCCTTAGATTGATCTTCACCTCACTGGAAAGGTTGGTCCTTTCATATGATTTCAATCAAGGGGGCTGCAATGGTACTAAATCTTTTAACGAACCTCCTATACAAACTTGCCAACCCGTGGAAGCTTTGAACTTTACCCACGATTTTAGGTGTTGGCCAATCTTTAATTATTATTATCTTGGTAAGACCGAATGGCATGACCATCCACTCATATAGACAAAACTTAGTCTTGAATATGGTCTTTCATTCATCACCCGGTTGCATATGAATTTGGTGATATCTTATCCTAAGATCAACCTTAGAAAACACATAAGAACCATTTAGTTCATCAAGCATTTCATCTAACCTAGGAATATAGTGATGATACTTTACCATAATTTTATTTATGGCTCGACATTTCATGCACATTCGCCATGTACCATCTTCTTTGGCACAAGTAACACTGGGACCGCACACGGACTCATGCTTTCCTCGATGTATCCTTTGTTAAGGAGGTCTTCAACTTGCCATTGGAGTTCTTTTGTATTCGTGGGGTTGCTCCTATAAGTCAGCTTGTTCGGCAATTATGACCTCGAAACAAGTCAATTTGATGCTCAATTCCTCAAAGTGGAGAAAGTCCTTACAACAATTCACTAGGAAATACATCATCAAATTCCTGTAAAACATTAGAAATAGAAGATGGGATAGGGGAAGTGGACAGGTTAGCATTCAAAACATGAGCCAAAAGTAGCATGGGAGTAGCATCATCATACTCTTTGAAGAGGTCACACATTCGAGCCAATATTACCATCGAATACCTATCCCTCAAAATCGAAACTCCCTCTTCCCCCTCATTCTTTCCACCCTCGGGTTCCATACACTTTCCAGCGGGTTCCTTATTCTTCATTCCCTTTCTTTGCAAACTCTTTATTTGTCGGTATGCCTCACATACTTGTGATGGTGATAGTCGATGGAGGTTGTACTTTTGACCCTTGAACTCAAAGAAGTAATAGTTGGTGCAACCATTATGCTTGGTCAACCTATCGTATTGCCATGGACAACCCAATAAGATATTACGACCCAATAAGAGATTACAAGCTTGCATAGGAATGATGTCGCAAAGTACCTCATCCTCATAGTTTCCAACTTTGAACTGAATCACCACTTGATGGGTTACCTTCAACTCTCCACAATTATTCAACCATTGGAGCCTATATGGAATCGCATGTTGAGTAGTTGGAAACTTTAAGTGATCTACTATCGAGGCACTAGCCACATTAGCACAACTTTCTTGATCACACTCCCCTTAATGAGACACTTCATATGAAAGAGGTTTTCCCTTTAGCTAGGATTATCCAATGCTTTGCTAATCATAACTCTATGTACCACATAATTAGGTACTTCAAGTTCACCTTCTTGAGGCCAAACCTACCCTTCATCATTATCACTAGGCCTCTCAGCCTTCTCTTCCACTCCATATTGAGAGGCTTATTCAATTCCAACCGTTTTAGCCCCTAATTCTTCCCCCAAGAAATATAACTTCCCTTTTTTCAATATCATATTTCTCTAATTAGGACACTCACTAGCCTAGTGTCCCTAGTCGTGGCATTAAAAGCACTGGAATCCCTTAAAATTGGGAGTGACTTCTGGCTTGCCTTCAAATCGTGAAGGAGGTGGTTGACAAACCTTGTTCATGGGTGGAGGAGCCTTGGTTGGTTGTTGTTTTGACTTATTCCACT
The DNA here is from genome assembly GCF_002878395.1 of Capsicum annuum. Lineage (NCBI taxonomy): Eukaryota > Viridiplantae > Streptophyta > Magnoliopsida > Solanales > Solanaceae > Capsicum > Capsicum annuum. The sequence continues at coordinate 169,393,022 of NC_061117.1, forward strand.
CTGAAGTTGATGGAATCGCTTATTTCCTCTTGGTCCAACCCAAGGACCCTTGGTATGTTTTGGTTTTGTATGCTGACCTTTTCTTATTCTGTCGTTTAATCTCCAAAGCTGCTTGAAAGATCCCTTCAAAAGTTTCAAACTTATGAAGTGTCACATGCGTAGAGATTTCCTTGTTTAGGCAGTAGTATAATTTCCTTATAACTCACATACTGAAAGTTGTGGTATCATAGATTGATTATCCAATTTATATTTTTGTATGTAAATTATAACATATTATTCATAAGATAACAAGAATTGAACCGGATGATAACGAGGCTCACTTGTTCTCCTCTATGATCAAGTTTCAAGATGCGTTGTTGAAACTCATCATAGTAGGCTGCCACACTTTTGTTTCCTTGCATCAAGTTGTACAATTTTGCACAGAGTTCATGTTGATAGCTTTAGGGAAGGTACCTTTACCTCATAACATATCTTAATCTAAACCAAGGTGGGGGTTTCCCCTCAATCAATACGTTGCCAAAATGTAACGCCCCAGAAAATGGGTCCCGGAGCGTCACACGGTGCTTGAGGCTATGAGTAGCCCCAAGCTAACCCTTTGAGCCATTTTCATTCAGTTCAACACAAATCAACAGAGTTTTCATAAATATCCCTCAAATATCAATAGAGTAATCATCATCCAAGAATAAAAGAATTTTAAAAAGATAACAAAATACGACATATTAGTCAACTCCCAACATCTATAATAGTTTGACAAACCTCTAAGAGAATCAATAAAACCAGCGAGCCATTGAGACATGCCCCAACTAACTCATACTCAGTTTTCAAATGTAAACAATTTCGTAAAACCAACATCAGACATCACGTCCTCGGAATATGAGGACTCACCATAACAGAGGATGTAGAACAGCATGCCCGAAGAATCACTGTCAAACCTGGAACTGAGCATCTAAACCTATATTTTGAGAAAATGAAGTCCACATCCGAAGATGTGGGTCAGTACCATGGAAAGGAACTGAGTATATGGGGGTGTATGCAGTTGTATAAACATCATCATCATAAATATTTATAAGAAATATGTAGGATGTATGAAAGACTCACATAGCCCGAAGAAAATCATCATAATCATGAGAGGATGAAATAAGTATAATAACACATGTGAGTCATCATATAATTTGTCAATAACTTTTAGTTCATCAAGAATATCAATTCTCATAATGTAAATATCATTTAAATATTTCGAAAGAATAACTTTTACAATTCCACTTTCAAATCACTTCACCGTTCACCATAGAAACAAGGAAACACACACACACTGGGAGATCCTATAACTGACATAAACTATGTGAGCTACATGGAGTTCAACGTACAACCCACATTGGGGAGAGCCGTCCTATCCTTGCCATCGGAGTAGGACTATTGATATCAAATCCACACAAACTAGTGATCACTATATAAATCAGCCTCAGGCTCAGGCCTATGGGGGCACGTAGTTCTAGGGAAGTAAGGCCGCTTTATACCTCCCACTCAGTGCTAAAGATTTCTCCCGAACTTAGCTCAGATCATTTCAAAGACAATCCACAACAAAATAATTTCAGTAATATATAAATATACATCGGGAGCCATCATGCTTCCTATCTATCAAAATCAACCACGTTGTGGATTTTTTTCACACTCGAGTTCAAAACAACTCCATTAAGACCAAAAGGTCAAATCATTCAAAATATCTCAAATATTCAACATCAACGTGCTTATAACACATACTTTCTCAAAAAACACAATTTTTAATGGGGATTCACGACCCAAGTATCAAAATCATGATAAATATCGTTCAAGATTCATCCTTTATATCTCCACCCATATAAATTCATCTTTCAAAATCATAAACATCAAGATTTCATAATAATCATCATAAGATATGGGTTCATGCTTCAAATTTGTAAAAATCAAATAAAAATCATGCCTTTGTAAAGAAAATTACTTTTGGGCACAAGAACGAAAGAGAGTTCTTGTTGAAAAACCCCACATACCTTGAATGATTAACTTTAGATCGATACTCATTTTTGAGATGTTAATCCTGCCTTTGAATGATGGTTCTTGGAGTTCTTGAACTAGGAAATTGAAATCTTGAATAAATTTGCAGAATTAATGGTGAACTTTGGAGGTTCTTGAAGTTCTTGAACTAGGAACTTGGAATCTTGAATAAATTTGCAGAATTAATGGTGAACTTTGGAGGTTCTTGAAGTTGGATGTAGGAACTTAAGGTTTTCTTTTTGAGGGAATTTGATGAAATATAACATATAATGCTTCTAATAGGCTTTAATATAGGGTTTGAATGGATTTTGGGTGAGGGGGAATGACCAAAACGCCCCTAAAAATCAAATAATTCTCGAATCTGTCCTTTGGTGGACTGTTTTGATAGTCTGAAGTAGATCAACCATAAAGTTTTACTTCGCTATCAAAATTGGATAAAACTAATTTTATTAGAAAGAGTACTCTCATATCTTTCCGTTGATATATAGTATCTCACCCAGATCATTGTGTACGAGGAGTTATGATTGTTTGAAGTTGACCCAAAAATTCTCTTTTGATAGACTGAAGTAGATTGACCGTAACTTTTTGCTCCGATAGACAAATTGGATGAAATTAATTTCATTGGAAAGAGGACTCGCAGATATTTCCGTTGATATATAGTAGATCACTCAGATAATTATGTACAAGGAGTTATGATCATTTAAAGTTGGAGAAAAAATACGCCAGGTCTCAGTACTTTTTCCTGCATGTTTTACTGTTCACTACTATTCATGGTTCGATCGGAATGTTCATAACTCGTCGCTCGGGTGTCCATTTTGGATGACCCACATATCATTGGAAATATTATTCGATACTCTATTCAATGGTGGGTGATAATCTAAGACATTCCGCACGGAAAAATTTATAATTCATTCTAGAAGATAGAACCCAACACGTTTACTCACAAAATTTCAACGAAAAATATCCCGGGGTATTACATCATCCCTCCTTGGAAACATTCATCCTCGAATGATGCTAGATATGACAAGATTAGATAGGGATTAGAGCATACAACTGACACCATTCGTTAGACTCATCACCATATCGTTTCTCACTCCGAATGCAATATAGAATGCATAAATTCAAGAAACTACAGCTGAACACATAATAAATGACAGCTGAACTGCTGCAACTTTTATTAAAAGTGCATGATTTAGGAAAGAACGGTACCTTCGTCTTGATTGGAGTTCGCGAAATTGAATAGAGCCAAGAACCTTTGTGTCTTCTCTACATTCTTATCACAAATTGAACCCAAGAATATAAATGAAGCACTAAATTATACAGATTGTATCAATGCTATGCAAGAAGAACATCATCAATTTTAAAGAAGCAAGGTTTGGCATCTGGTCCCAAGGACATTAGATAGAACTATTATAGGCACCAGGTGGGTGTACCAAAACAAGACACATGAATAGGGAAATACAATTAGGAACAAGGCTAAGCTGGTTGCGCACGGGTATAACAAAGAAGAAGGCATATTATGATGAAACATTTGCTCTAGTAGCAACAATGGAGGAAATTCGAATTCTTATTTCCTTTGCATCTAACATGGAGTTCAAATTATTCCAAATGGATGTAAATATTACCTTTTTAAATGTCCTTCTAAAGAAATAATTATTTTTCAAGCAGCCTCCGATATTTAAGAATATTGATATTTCCAACCATATGTTTAAACTGGACAAAGCCCTTTATGGTTTGAAACAAGCTCCTCTAGCTTGGTATGAAAAATTATCCAAGTTCTTGCTTGACAATGGGTTCAAAAGAGAAAAGATTAACAACACACTATTTTTGAAAGCTAGAGGAATAATCTTCTTATTGTCCAAGTTTATATGGATGATATAATATTTGGAGCCATCACCAGCTCCCTTTGTGATGAATTTGTCCGGATAATAAGTTGTAAGTTTGACATGAGCATGATGAGAGAACTAAATTTCTTTCTTGGTTTGAAGATTAAGTACGGTGCATTTGAAACCACTGTATGTCAACAGAAGCATATTTAAGAATTATTTCAGAGGTTTCATATGGAGGATGAAAAGCCTATTGACACTCCTATAGGCACCTTCTCTAAACTGGACCTAGATAAATCTAGTCCCTCCGTAAATGAAATGATGTATAGAGGGATCATTGGTTATCTTCTCTACCTGACTGCTAGCAGACCTAATATTGTATTCAATATTGGGATGTGTACAAGGTTCCAAGGAATCCCAAAGAAATCTCACTTGAAAGCAACCAAGAGAATCTTGAGATATCTTAAAGGGACTCCTGATCTAGTTCTATTTTATCCTGCCGGTGATTGTTCTGACTTGGTTAGTTATGCTGATGCTGATTACGCTTGATTTTTGTTCGATAAAAAAAGTACTTCAAGAATGGCTCATTCCTAGGATCATCTCTGATTTCCTGGGGTACCAAGAAGCAGAACTCAGTGGCACTCTCCACTACTAAAGTAGATATGTAGCAGCTACATCATTTTGTGCACAACTTGTATTGATCAACCAATAACTTAAACACTTTGGCATTCTCTCAGACTCTGTTCCATTATATTATGACAATACTAGTGCAGTCAATATGGCAAAGAATCCAGTTCAGCTTAAAAAAGTAAAATATATTGATGTTAGATATCACTTCCTAATAGATAATATGGAAGATGGCTTGATCAAGATGGTATTATCCAACACTGACTATCAGATTGCTGATATCTTCACCAAAGCACTTGGTAGAGAACCCTTTGAAAGAAATGAGTCAAGGCTGGGATTGATGAGACCAATCTGAATACTTGCCACTCTTCTTCCTTCTAATAATATGGCTATGATTTGGCAGGCAGGTATTCAGGTTGGATTATTTATCTATGTCTAACTCAATCTCGTATCTATTATAGATATATACCAAAGTCAGTGAAGAAAAGATAAGGAGAAAGATAAAATAGGTCAATTATTGTGTACCGAGTGTACTCAAATCATCATGTAGGGACCAGATACCTATTCAAGTTTGTATCATACTCTATTCTGGATTAGTGGCCATACTTTTTATCTCTCAGCAGAAGTGTAATATACTTGTCACACTTTATATTGACATTTGCCCGTGAGTCCACTATTGAAGTCCATATATTACCAAAAAAAATATATTATATCCATATCTCTTATGTACGCATCACTCATAGTGGGAGGTTCATCCTTTCTCTATTGGCATCCTTTTTTTCAAATGGAGTTTTCTTCCTATATCCTTGACACTGCTGCTTTCTCTTATTTTGGGCCTCCGTCTGAACGTGTATGATGATTTCTCCTGATCCCCGCGTGAGCCATCTTTGTGCAATTTTCTATCTTTTTTCTTTACTCGTCCTGCTCATGTCAGTGTATCCCCAATGGCCATGAGTTAACATATATGCTTATCCTTGCTTAGTTTACTGCATAACCTCTTGATGATCCCAAAAAGGGAAAGTTTGATATGTAGATTGCATTTGCATATATTTACTAGAAAGAAAGGTTAGAATATATATGCAATACATGATGTTACTTATGTTGATCAAGATAGGGGTTCTTATACTCAAAGGGAACTTGATGCTCATAGACAGAGGGAATACAAATATAGGATGTTGATATGCTTATAGGGGGAATTGGTTGGGCACAAACTTGTGGCTTATGGTGTGTTGTTGAGTTGTAGATTGTGGTGTGTGTGGATGTTTGAAGTTGCTTGAAGATGTTGAATGCTTGTATGCGTTTGTCATCATTAAAAAGAGGGAAATTGTTAAGTCTTTCGTATTGATGATTGAAAATCGTAATTTGGGACCTATTTCCACGACCTTTTGTGATGACTAAGTTACTACTACTTAGGGAATAGGTTGGCCTCACCTGTCACTATCATAGTCAACTGTCACAGCTGGCACAAAGTACAAAAGTTGGTTGGGAAAAGCTGCTTTCAACTTTTATCTCAGCCAATAAATCACTCCTAGGTTTTCTTGTGACATTATATATATTGTTCATCTTCCTTAACAAGAAATCAACACCTCCATATTCTTACAAAAAAATATCCTTCTGAATCCATGAATCAATGACTCCATTTTGCAATAGGGAACTGATTGTTCATCGAGTTGTATTTTTATTTTCTTGTTGTAATTGAGTCTTTGTATTGTGCTCTTAAACTTTTACCTACGTTTTCTTATGATTTTTAGTCGGTTTTGAGGTGAAAACCTTTCTCTTGTAATCATATGGAGTTAGGTGACTCTTCAAACTAGAGTTAGTTTGCTGTGCCCAGTTAGAGTTAGTTGGAGGATTGAACAGTAGAGTTACTGTTTGTATTTCCTTGTAATAGAGTTATTACTAGGAGAGTGAGGATTAAGAGTTTAATCCTTAAGTGTAGAGTCTGTATTCAAGAGTTTTCTTGTAGATCACGTGAGATGCAAAGAATAGTTAAATAGCAGAGTTTGGCTCAAAGAAAGGCATGCATATTGTTGAGCCAAATGTCTTGTTCTCCTCACCTCCCTTCTAAAGTGTCGAGTGTTGAAAGTTTCGTAAGAGATTTTTTTAATTTTCAATTATTTTAAATTCTAACTAATTATACACACTCTTAAGTATATACATGCATTTTTTTGTGAATTTTCGTTACTCATGTATTTTTAGTCTTCTAAAATATTTAATTTTTATATAATATATTTTAAGTGAAACAATATTGAATTTATTTCCATGCATATTTTTAATAAGTTTCTAACTTTATTATTTGTATATATAACACAAATCTAATTATATGAATCTCGTATTCTCTTTTTATCTTATTTTATTCTTTTTGTCTCTCTTTAAATTATTTATTGTTAATGTTTTTTTTTGTGTGTTTTTCTTTCTTTACTTCCCTGCATATATACAACTTTAGAAACCGAAAAGTTTAGCAAATTGGAATTTTATCTTTCATTTTGGGGATGCCTTTTTTTATTTTAGTAGATTAATTATTAGACAATTCTAAATGAGTTTTTAATAAGCCAAAAGTCTTAAAGGTTATTAAATAAAGGGAAACACAATAAGTGGTAGTTAATATAAAGTAATTATTTTAAGAAGTAACTTTCTTTTAACACGTAGCTCATCATAGGTGAAGAAAAATAGAAAATAATCAAAATATTAACAAAAAATATAATTAACATTTTTGATCATAGAAGAATCAAGATTCCTCTCTTGGGGAAGAAAATAAAATAAAAAGAGACAACCGACTTCATGAAATCATTGTTATCTTAGCAACACTTTTGTTTTTTTAAGTTTTAAGCTTGAATGATTTAGACCAATAGACAATAGAAAGTAGTAATAATCTTTAAAAATGTTTAACAAAAAAAATTCTAAAATGTGAAAAATCAAGAACTACAATTTTACATACAATAAACAACTTTCTTATGAATTAAAATGTCATTTGAAAATTATAAACTGATGTTATATTCTCATATTTTATCGAAAGATTTATCAAAGTTGACCTACATAATTGCGGAATGATACATAGATACTTCCTTAAGTAACACATGTATACGTTTGTCTCCTCCCTTGCTTCTACTTTAAAAAATAAACACTTTGGTCTAGACACATACATTAAAGTGGATCTCACCAACGAAAAACAAAGAGAAAAATAGTTATTTAAATAAATCTAAACTTTTAGAATGATATATTGTAAATCTATATATAATAATAAAAGAAGAACCAAGACAAGGTGATGTGACACCTCTCTTTGTCCAAAGATCCTATTTATCTTTTTTCTTTTCTTTTGGATTTTTTCTTTCATTTTTTTCAATTATTTTATTTTTAAATTCATTTTCATAACTCACATATCTTTATGTTAATAATAAATTACACTCTTAATTAATATTAATAAAATTCATAACTTTAAAATCTTTTATATTCATAAGCCCCAATTATTTAATTTTGCATTAAAATGTCCAATGACTATTCTTCTTCTTCTTATACATACAAAAAATTTCTTTCGAAAGAATTTTAAACAACAATAATTAGATTCTTAAGAGAGGCAAAAACAAAAAGAAACTAATTGTTGCATGAAATGAAAAAGAAGAACGATCAAATTGTTAACTAAAAGTGTTAGAGCGGTTGAAGATGAAATTTAATAAATTGAAATACCAAAAATAATACAATTTAACCTATATCTTGGCCGGTAAGATTTTTTTCGGTTGCTATATGGTATGTCTCATACCCATAGTGAAAAGAGGATATGAAAAACTATCATAGTAGTAATCTTTTTTTTATCTATAATAAAAATTTTAGTGAGATTAGGATGAAGAGAAATACAATTAATTAATGGACTACACATAATATAAAAGAAAGTTGCTCTAACAAAATAATATATAGCTCTTAAAAAAATATAAAACTGTAAGAAGTTTACTGATAGACTATACATAGCATAAAAGAAATTTACTCTAAAAAAATAAATAGAACTTAAAAGAGGAACTTTCAGAATGCAAAATAATCCTTCAAAGGGTAAAGTTAATATTTGTCATAGATGTGGTATGAAAGGTCATTGGGTACGTGCTTGTCGTACGCTTGATCATTTTGTCAAACTTTATCAAGCTTTTCTTAAAAGAAAAGAAAATGATGTGGAAGCGCATTTGACCTTTCGAGGTGATGATGATGAAGCAGCTCCATCAAATGCATATAACGATATTGAGGAAAATCTTGCTTACAAAGATGATGACTTTAAAGGCCTCTCAGATAATACCCATTTGAGAGCTGAAGATTTCTATGAGGATATTGATTGAAGAAATGATCACCTTATTGAAAAATAAATTTATGAAGAAAGTTATTGTTTTCTTTTTATTTGCAATTATGTTTTTCTTACTAAATATGTTTTATTAAAGTACGATGTATTCTTAATTTCTATATATTTTTAATGCAATTTCTTATGTTAGTTTTTTTTTTTTCAAATTTCTTATAGTATATTCTTTTTTATGAAGAATATGAAAATTCTCCAATCATCAGTTGGATCCAAAATCAATTACAATGATATATGTCTTATACATAATGCTAGCACACATACTATTTTAAAATATAAGAAATATTTCTCTTATTTGGTGATTAAAGAAGCCAATATTAATACTATATCTGGTAGTACAAGATTAATTGAAGGCTCCGAAAAAGCTAACTTATTACTTATCAGAGGAACAAATTTGATAATTGATGAAGCATTATATTGTAGTAAGTCTCAAAGAAACTTATAAAATTTGAAAGATATTCATCAAAATGGCTATCATATTGAGACTACAAATGATGAAAAGATTGACTATCTTTATATTACTATAATGATATCGGGTAACAAATATATACTTGAAAAATTATCCGGTCTTTCTTCCGGCTTATACTATATAAGTATTAGCACTGTTGAAACATATGCCATAGTAAATTAGAAGTTTACTAATTCAAATAATTTTATTATTTAGCATGACTGCTTGGGCCATCCTAGTTCTAATACGATGTGCAGAATAATTGAGAATTCATATGGACACTCTTTGAAGAACCAGAAGATTATTCAATTTAAAAAATTCTTTTGTGTTACATATTCTCAAGGAAAATTAATTACTAGACCATCAACAATTAAATTGCAAATTGAATCTCCTACATTTCTGAAATATATACAGAATGATATATGTGGGCCCATTCACCCTCCATGTAAACCATTTAAGTATTATATGGTTTGAATAGATGCATCTATAAGATGGTCACATGTATGTTTATTATCAACTCGTAATTTGGAATTTGTGAGATTACTTGCTCAAATAATAAAGTTAAGAGCACAATTTCTAAATTATACAATGAAGATAATTCGTCTTGATAATGCTGGTGAGTTTACATCCCAGACTTTTAATGATTATTATACATCAACTGGAATAACAATTGAATATTCGGTTGTCCATGTTCATACTCATAATGATCTAGCAGAATCATTGATTAAACACCTCTAATTAATCGCTAGATCAATGCTTATGAGAAGAAAACTTCCAATTTCAATATGGGGTTATGCTATTTTGCATGCAACAACTCTTGTGCGGATAAGGCCCACAAGTTATCATAAAGTCTTCCCATTACAGTTGATTTTTTGTCAAGAGCCGAATATTTTCCATCTAAGAATTTTTGAATGTGGGGTATATATTTCAATTGCTCCATCACAATGCACAAAAATGGATCCCCAAAAAAGATTAAGGATATATGTTAGATATGAATCTCCGTCTATTATAAAATATTTAGAACCTATTACTGGAAATTTATTTACAAAAAGATTTATTAATTTTCATTTTCATGAAACAATATATCAACATTAGGAGGAGAAAATAAGCAGTTGAAAAAAGAACTAGACTGGAATACATTATCATTATCTCACTTAGATCCTCGTACAAATAAACGTGAACTAGAAGTTCAAAAGATAATTCATTTGCAAAATATTGTAAATCAAATGCCAGATGCATTCACTGACCTATCAAGGGTTACAAAATCTCACATTCCATCTTCTAATTCTCCCATTTGAGTTGATGTCTCGGTAGGACAATTGACTAATGCAAATGAGTCTAAACTATACTTAAAATGCAGTAGATCAATCAGTTCCAAAGATAAAAATCCTCGAAAAATAAGAGGAGCAAATGATCAAAATAATCGAAATATAGAGGAAGTTGTTCAAGAAAAGTAGCAAGACATAACAATTGATAAAACCTCAGAAGAGGTTCAGGTACCTGAAAATAATGAAACCTCAGTTAGTTATGTCTCATTAAGAAAAATATGAAATCGAAATGATATAATTTATGACAATATTTTTGCCTATAATGTTTCTAATAAAATTATGCAACAAGATGAGGATCTTGAATCAAAATCTGATGAAGAATGTAGACAGAGAAATGATTGGCCAAAATAGAAAGATGTAATCAGAATTGAATTGGCTTTGCTTGAAAAATGTGAAGTTTTTGGACCTTTAGTCCAAACACCTGAAGGTATAAAGTCAGTGGAGTACAAATGGATTTTTGTACGAAAATAAAATGAGAAAAATAAAGTCGTAAGATATAAAGCACAACTTTATTCAAATGATTTTCGATTCACAATTAATTGGTTATGCGAGGATATTCGCAATGAAATCCGAGGAACTATTGTTATAGGACTACTTTATTCAAATGAATCTGATTTGCAACTAATTGGTTATGCAGATGCAAGACATTTGTCTGACCCACATAAAGGTCGATCTCAGACATGTTTTTTATTTATATGTGGAGGTACAACTATATCATGGAATTCAACAAAAAAAAAACCATGATTGCTACATCTTCAAATCATGCTGAGATAATATCCATTCATGAAGAAAGTCAAGAATGCCTCTGGTTGAGGTCAATAACTCAACATATCTAGGAAATATGTGGCCTTACTTTGAAAAAGAATATTTCAACAATATTGTATGAAGACAATGTCCCATGCATAACTCAATTACGAGGAGGATACATCAAAGGATACAGAACAAAACACATTTCACAAAAATTATTTTTTACTTATGATCTTCAAAAGAATGGCAAAATAGATGTGCAACAAGTTCGTTCAAGCGATAATCTAGCAGATATGTTCATTAAAGCATTTCCAACATCAACCTTTGAGAAGTTGAGATACAAGATTGGGATGCGTTGTTTTCTATAAATTAAGTGATGTTTTTATTAGGGGGAGTAAATACACGCTGCACTCTTTTTTCCTTAACCAAGGTTTTTATCCCACTGGGTTTTTCCTGGTAAGGTTTTTAATGATGCAGCAAACAAAGCGTATTACAAACAACTCTGTACATCTTATTCTTTTTAATTTTTCTTTCTTATACATGGGCATCCAAGGGGAAGTTTTGTGAAAAAGTGATTGCCCATCACGTACTTTGAACAAGTAAGTGGTTGTCCATCACTTTGTTGTGAAACAAGTGATTGCCCACGTTGGATCACTTACCGTAATTTTACCTATACCTCCAAGGCATATAATGCCTATATATATCCCCTACTTCACATGTAAAATATATACAATCAATAAAATACTACTACTAAGTTACTCATCTTATTCTCTTGCTTACATATACTTAAATCTCTCTCTTTCTCTTTTCTTTCCTTGTAATAAGTTTTATTATTCTATCTTTAAATTACAATGCTTTTTTCATTAATAATAGTTTTAATCATGCCATTATTTTTAACAATTTTCAAAGTTATTTACTAAATATGAGTATTTTATGTTACATTGCTTCACTTTTACAATTTCAACATATTCTGAAGTATTATAATTATTTTTTCATTTTTGAGTCAAAATATTACAAAGAAAGTTAAAATTAACAATGAATTTGTGACATATTTGTACATATATTTTCTATCTTCTTCATGTATCACCACTCTACTCACGGTTATATATTATACTAGTCAAATGTACATATTTTGCACGTGTGTTTCGTATTGATAAATATAATTATATATAGAAAAATAAAATTATTAAAAATAGAAATTGAGTTGAAATAAATATTATATCTATTTAAAAGTTATAATTTTACACTATAAGTGTTTCATCTTAATCAATAAAACTATATATAAAATAAAAAGATGTAGAGGAATATTAAGCCGCAAAGGAGCATTTGTTGTACATAGATGTCATATTAAATTAAAATATAACTATTATTAGTACTCTATGATCCAATTTAGGGTTGAGACTAATATTCATAATATAAAATATAACAGAAAGAGAGAAAAAATGTCAGAAAATTAAGAAAGAACAAATAAAAAAACTTTGTAAGAATATATATTTATTATCTTTCGCTCTTGTCGAACATCACTCCTTTACCTTGCTACACCTAATGATCGTACATGGACAAACTTTTTACTTTCTTCAATTACTCAAAATTAATATTTTATTTATCTTTAACAAAAGAACATACATAATTAGATGTAAATATTTTATGATACACTTACGATAACATCATGATGCATATTAAAAGTGTTAACCTCAATTTCTTTGTAAAGAACCAATTGACCCACATATGTTCGATCAAAAAAATTATTGCGAGAATAATTTCCTCCTAAATAATAATGTAGATAGATCACTTAACTTTCGAAAATAATAAATTGTATGTTAATTAAATTGGTAGAAGTTATACCTCAATTATCTGCGTTCTTTTAAAGCTTAGAATTTGAACTGCAATTTTCATCCTTACTGCATTCTTTCGGGCGAGGTCACAACCTATCAAACATAAATTATGATAGAATCTCAAAAATTGAGGATAAAATCTCAAAATATCACAATGCATATGTAAAAAACTCACATATTTAGTCAATCAAACCAATATTTAAAAGCAACGAACAATCAATAGCTGATAAATAAAAATTCAAAGTGCAAAGAAAATACAAATACAAATTAAATAAAAAAGTCAAGAGACAAAGATTCATACAATTACTTGGATGCTAACATTAAAAAAGAAAGTTTACTTAATATGTTTTCTATTTTAAGTAAAATTATTACCAAAATAACCTACACATTTTTGTTAAATTTTTGTTAAGAAGGGACTCGCAAATTCAGTCAACAAATAACTACAAAAATATTATTTTATTAGTATTAAGGTTCATATTTGGTTAAGTAAAAGACAAACATAAAAGATTAATTTATTAGTTCCTCAAATATGAATTAATAATTAAAAATTAATAGTATTTTTAGTTATGTTTAAATAAGGAAATATTAGTAACCTAATCTTAATAGGATACGTAAAATATTACAAGATAATTAAATAATAATTTAGTAAAATGGTAAATGACAGTTTTGACTATTGTGGAATTTTTTAATGAAGGACAAAAAGTTCAAATCACTTTTCTAAAGGATTTCACACTTTTAATATATTATAGATAGATATAGATATAGATATAGATTATAGATAAATTATAAATTTCATAAATATATTATAGATATATATATATATATATAAATTATAGATAGATGATAGATTCCATACCGTATAGAGAAATTCATACACTACCCATGTTATTTTTCTTTTCCCTGTTAGTTTGGGATAAGAATCCTAATTGTATTATATATAAACTTTTCCTAGTTAAATTGGGATAAGGAATTCGAAGAGCATGTTATTTTTTATTACTAGTCAAGTGTACGTGCTTTGCACGTATGTCATATTAATTAATAATAAAGCTATGAAACCAAAATTTAAATAGTATTAAATTATATTGCATAAACGCGATATCAAATTACTTTCGTATAAATCAATAGCAAAGTGTAAGACCCCACAAAATCCGAAACTCAACTCAGTCTTTTAAGCTTGCTAACGGGTCCCAGACTTAAAAAATTCTAGCTAAGTATTCAGACTTAAAATTATTTTGGTCTTCGTAAGTTGGTAAATCTATTTCATGACTCTTATGACCTTAAAGTACCAATCTTTAGATTGATTCATGATCAGGAATGTCAGTAGGTGTTTTCGGACGAGTTTTGGATTTTTCGAACCTCACTTGACACATGTATGGAAATCCAAAATAGTGTATCAACGCGATCTCGACGCGGTGCATCATCCATCACGTCGATTAATATTTTTGTTGGCTCCCAGTGGCAAATTCCAGTGAATCAATATGGACTCGATGCGGTACGTTGTCCATCGCGTCGATACCAACGATGCGATGTGTCGGTCTGTGCATTGACAGTTTGGTTTTCAGTTATTAAAAGTCGCATCCTCAGGGGTATTAAGGTCTTTTTTCCACGTCTATCAGCCCCAAAATACGAGATTAAGCCTCGTTAGAGGCTAAATCCATTCACTATTCTCAAATTCTCAAGAACAGAAACCCTAGGTGATCTAAATTCAAAAATCAAAACTCAAAATTTAACCGTCATTCTTTAAGAATTAAATAGCCAAGGTATGTGAAGTGTTCATCCAAGGGTTCCTTCCACCCTTGGAATCCAAGAAACTCTTTTAAACTTTAAGTAGCTTGATTTCATGCTTTTCATGATTTGAAATCAAAGTGTATCCATGATTATTACTATAATTGGATTTTTATTTAATGATTTCTTACAAGACTTAAGTAAAATGAATTGACATGTATGATTTATCATGTGAATTCATGTTGTAACCCATGGAATTATGAATTTGGAATTGAATCATGATGCTCACATGCTGTTTTAGTGTCATGTGCATAGATTATGCTATCCAAGTGTTTGATGAATTGCTCATGTGAATGTAATGATAAGATAATATTATGCTAGTATATATACTATTTCATGCCATGAAAGTGTTTGATAAAATGTATCTGTAGATGCATTATGAACAAGTGTGCATTTTTATGCTATGCTATGCAAAATCATGTGAAGCTTTACTTTTTATGCTATCGAGTCCTGGGGGTATTTATACCCGACAATTTAGCTGTTTATCTAGAGTCAGAGTTAGTGTCAGTTACAGAATAATCTTAGTCACGTCATGATCAGTAGTACTCTCAGTCAGTTACAGGACTCAGGAGAACTCCGTAGATTCAGTATTAATCCCGTCTAGTTCAGTAATCAGTTTAGACCTCAGTAAACTCAGTCAACTAACAGAATTCAGTAGTATTTCGTCAGTTAGCGAAACTCAGTAAAATTAATAATAGTTTAGTCAAGCCTAGTATGAACTAGGAAATCAGTTCAGTGTCTATTCATATGAGAGTAGGATTAAGCACCGAGTTAACCCAGGGATGGGGGCATTTCTACCAGTAGAGGGTTTGTCCTTTAGTAGAAATCCCTGTATTACAAAAATACGTAGCTAGTGTAGGTTGATATATCTTTCTTCCAGACTAGGGTTGATACATCTCGTATGAGTTTTTCTGTTAGAGAGGGTTAACTCACAGTTGGACCCCAATCTATTCAGAAAGGGGCATGTCGGTTAGATAATTACCTTCCACAGTCTCAGTTTCAGTCCAATCTCAGAATAGAACTCAGTTCAATTATACAGATTTAGGACTGTAAGATACATTCACTTAGTTCAGTACAGAACTCAGTATAGTTCCACAAGTTTAAGACTGTCTGATACAGCCACTCAGTTATCAGCTATACAGTATCAATAAACTCAAATATCAGTAAATCAGTGATTTAAAACTTAGTATCCAGTGTTATCACAATCTCAGTTACAATATACATATTCATGCATGTACTCTCATTCAGTTATATTCATGTCATTCAGTTAGTATTGTTCATGCATATGACCCCATGTATTTCAGCCTACCTTACTTAGCATACCAGTACGTTTAAAGTACTGATGTATACTTTTGTCTTACGCTATGATGTTTTTATATCATAGTTTCAGACGTATGGGCTCCCGAGCACCCTTAGCAGTTAAGATCTTCAGTAGTTAGAGTTAGTAGTGAGTCCTCATAGTTTGAGGACATGATTATTTTCTTTAGTATTTTGGTTTATCAGTACAGTTTTTAGTAGTTGGAGTTAGTTGGGGGGCTTGTCCCATCAACTCCATGATTCAGACAGTAGAAGCTTTTCAGGCTAGAGTATTTTCAAATAGATGTTTCAGTTTGGGTATTGTTATATCATATTTAGTTTTATTTCAGTATTGAACCTTATGGCAAGTTTTTGCCTAATTTTTATATATTTGCAGTATTACTATTCAATTATTGCAGTAGGTACCAGTCATAGGTTAGTTTGTGGTCCTTTGGTATTATGACCACGTGTAGCATCCGAAGTACAGACACGGGGTGTTACAAACTTGGTATCAGAGCCTAAGGTTCAATAGAGTCCTAGGAAGTCTAAAAGCCACATCTAGTAAAGTCTTGTGCATGGGTGTGTAGCGTGCCACACTTATGGACAAGAGGCTAGGAGATGTTTTAGGAAAAGTTTCCCTTCTTTCAGTACTTTTATTATGTGAGTGGGCATGAGCTTCAGTTAAACTCTCTATATAATCCAAGATTCTCTTTCTTTTATAGAATATTCCTCCAAAGAGGACCAAAGGAAGAGGAACGGTAGACCAGTCAGAACCCCAACCCGTCCATCCAGGTCCTCTGGATGAACATGTCTTCTACACTGAGTTCAGAGCAGATTTCATCACCTTAACTCATTCAGTGGCAACCTAGAATGAACATCCAGCTGTTGTTTTGGCCAACCAATTGGCCAATACTGCTGCTATCAGGATTCAAGATTTCACCCAAATGAACCCTCCATCTTTTACTGGGTCTAAATCAGATGAGGACCCTCAGGAATTTCTTAATCAAGTGCAGAAAGTTACAAATATTATGGGAATAACTGTTATTGAGAGTGTTGAGTTATCCATATATCAGTTATAGGATATGGCACACTCATGGTTTAAATAGTGGAAAACAAAAAGGGCCACAAATGTAGGGCCCATATAATTGGAGGAGTTTGCTGTTGCTTTTCTGGAAAGGTTCTTCCCGCTAGAGTTGAGGGAAGCAAAGATTTTGGAGTTCATAAATCTAAAGTAGGGCAACATGACGGTACAAGATTATCCTCTTAAGTTTACCTATTTAGACAGATACGCTCCACATATGGTAGCAGATAGCAGATCTAAGATGAGTAAGTATGTGTCTGGCATGTCTAATAGTGTGGTCAAGGAGTGTAGAACCATAATGTTGATTAAGGATATGGATATATCCAAGCTCATGGTCCATGATCAGTAGATAGAAGAGGCTAATAATAAAGAAAAGGAGAGAAAGAATAAGAGAGTGAGGATAGGTAGTTTCAACTTTGCTCAGCCTAAGTCAGAGTCATTCTCAGTTTTACTTGAAATCCTCAGTTCCAGCTCTGTCCTCATCCAGTGCTCCTATTCTAAAATTTAAAGACAACAACAGAGATAGGGCATCAGGCCCTAAACCCCAGGGTAGTGTTTAAAGTGCCCAAACTAATCCCCTTTGTCAGAAGTTTGGCAGAAAACACCAGGATATCTGTAGAGCTGGCAGTGATGTGTGTTTTAGATATGGTAATCTAGGCCACAGGGTCAGACAGTGTCCTTAGGTGGGTTCTCAAAGTCAGCATAACTGTCCCTCAGCTCAGTTTGGTCACCTGAATCAGCAGGGTGCCTCATCCAGTGCCACCAGTGGGCAGTGCCCAAAAAAATTCTATGTACTTCAGTTCCAACAGGATGAGAAGAGTTCTCCTGATGTGGTCATTATCATTTATATGTTTATGCTTTGCTAGACCCAGGAGCTTCTTTGTCCTTTATTACACCTTATATAGCTGTTGACTTCGAAGTAAGCCCCAAAATCCTAGCAGAGCCTTTCTCAGTCTCTACCTTAGTGGGTAAGTCTATCATAGCCCAGCGGGTATACAGGAGCTGTCCGGTTATGGTATCTCAGAAAGTCACTTTAGTGGACTTAGTCGAATTAGAGATGATTGATTTTGATGTCATTCTCATCATGGATTGGCTTCATTCCTGCTATGCCTCAGTTGACTGTAGAAACAAAATTGTCCAGTTTTAGTTTTTGAATGAACCCATCCTTGAGTGGAGGGGTAGTACTTCAACACTTAGGGGTCAACTTATTTCTTACCTAGGGGAAATAAAAATGATATCTAAGAGATATGTCTACCATCTTATTCAAGTCCAAGAATCTAGTTCAGAACCCCCTAACCTTGAATCAGTGTCATTAGCATGTGAATTCCCAGATATGTTTCCCGAAGATCTCCTCAGAGTTCGTCCCGAAAGAAAAATCAACTTTGGAATAGACCTTCTTTCAGATACATAACCCATATCTCTCCCGCCATATAGAATGGTACCTGTAGAACTTAGAGAATTAAAAGAACAGTTAAAAGATCTCCTAGATATAGGATTCATTAAACCTAGTGTGTCCCCGTGGGGTGCCATAATTTTATTCGTGCATAACAGAGATGTTTCTCTCAGAATATGTATTGATTATCATCAGCTAAATAAATTCACAGTCAAGAATAAGTATCCACTTCCCAGAATCGATGACTTGTTTGACCAACTTCAGGGTGCTAGTTACTTCTCCAAGATAGACCTTAGATTGAGCTATCATCATCTCAGAGTCAGAGAATGTGACATCCCAAAAATAGCCTTCAGGACTCGGTATGGTCAATTCAAATTCTTAGTCATGTCCTTTGGTCTTACCAATGCCTTACAGCCTTCGTGGACTTGATGAATCGTGTGTTCAAGCAGTACTTGGACGTGTTCGTTATAGTCTTCATAGTTGACATTCTTTTCTACTCCCGCAGTGAGCATGATCATACAACCATCTCAGAATAGTATTGCAGACTCTTAGAAACCATTAGCTATTCGCCAAATTCAGTAAGTGGGAATTTTGGCTAAGGTTAGTAGCCTTTCATGGCCATATCATTTTAAGTGATGGCATTAGAGTTGATCCCCAAAAGACCAAAGTAGTGAGAAACTGGCCTAGACCAATCTCTCTATCAGATATTAGGAGTTTCTTAGGCTTCGATGGCTATTATCGATGGTTTGTTGAGGGATTTTCATCTATTGCATCCCCTATGTCCAAATTGACTTAGAAGAAAGTCAAATTCCAGTGGTCAGTTTCTTGTGAAAAAAGTTTTCAGGAGTTGAAGACTTGACTCACTACAGCTCTAGTTTTGACCCCACTAGATGGTTCAGATGTATTTCTGGTATATTGTGATGCCTCCATAGTCTATTTGGGGTGTGTTTTAATACAGAGAGATAAGGTCATAGCCTATGCCTCTAGACAACTTAAGCCCTATGAAAGAAAATATCCTACTCATGATCTTGAGTTAGAAGCAGTAGTATTTACCTTAAAGATTTAGAGACACTATTTGTATAGGGTGCACGTTGATATGTTCACTGACCATAAGAGCCTACAGTATATGTTCTCTCAGAAAGATTTAAACCTCTGTCAGAAAAGGTGGTTGGAGTTATTGAAAGACTATGACATGAGCATCCTATATCATCTGGGTAAATCCAATGTAGTGGATGATGCTCTCAGTAGGATGTCAATGGGTAGTGCTTCTCATGTAGAGGATGGTAAGAAGAAGTTAGTTCAGGAAGTTCATCAGCTTACTCGACAAGGTGTTCACTTAGTCGATTCAGCAGAAGGTAGTGTATGGGTGCAGAGTAGTTCAGAATCATATCTGATTTTTGAGGTAAAGAAAAAGCAGGATAGGGATCCCAGTCTAGTCAAGTTGAAGAAATTAGTCAGAGATCAAAAATTAAATGTCTTCTCCCAAGAGAGAGATGGTGTTTTGTGTTGTCAGGGTCGGCTATGTGTGCCAGGTGTAGACTACTTGAGATAGCAAATTCTTGTAGAAGCGCATGGTGCGCGCTACTCTTTCATCTAGGGGCCACTAAGATATATCATGATTTGTGGAAGATCTATTGGTAGATTGGGATGCAGAGAGACATTGCAGAGTTTCTGGCTAAGTGCTCAACATGTCAGTATGTTAAGATTGAGTATCATAAACCAAGTGGATCCATGCAGGAGTTCAGTATTCCCACTTGGAAATGGGAAGAAGTGAACATGGACTTTATGACAGGTTTGCCTCGTACTCGTTCCAGCATGATTCAGTTTGGGTCATTGTAGATAAGATGGCCAAATTAGTTTATTTCTTATTAGTCCATACCTCTTACTAAGCTTAGGATTACACTAAAATCTATTGCAGGGATTTGGTTAGATTGCATGTTGTTCCGTTATCCATTATCTCAGATAGAGGTACCCAGTTCACCTCTTATTTCTGTAAAGCATTCCAAAAGGGTCTTGGTACCCGAGTTCACCTTAGTACTGCCTTTTATTCACAGACAGATGGTCAAGTAGAAAGGATCATTGAGTCTTTAAAAGATATGTTGTGAGCATGTGCGATAGACTTTAAAGGTAGTTGGGATTACCAGTTTTCTTTGATTGAATTTGCATATGACAACAGTTATCATTCCAACATTCAGATGGCTCTGTTTGAAGTGCTTTATGGGAGGAGGTATAGATCTCTCATTGGTTGGTTTGAAGTGGGTGAGGGCACAGTGGTAGGGCCTAACTTGCTATTTGATACCATAGAGAAAGTTCAGCTGATTATGAAAAGGCTTAAGATAGCTCAGAGCTGATAGAAATTGTATGCAGATGTACGCAGAAAGGATCTCGAGTTCGATATTGGTGATTTTGTGTATTTGAAAATCTCTCATATGAAAGGAGTGAAGAGGTTTGGCAAGAAGGGAAAACTCAGTACCCAATATGTCGATCCTTACTGAATTCTTAGTCATTTTGAAAAGGTAGCTTACGAGCTTAATTTGCCTTCAGACTTAGCTTCAGTGCATCCAGTGTTCCATGTCTCCTTGCTTAAGAAATGCATAGGTGACCCAGAAGTTGTAGTCCCTATAGAGGGTATAGATATTCAGAACAACCTCTCTTATGAAGAAACTCCTATCGAAATCCTTGATTATCAGATTCGCAGACTGACGAACAAAGAAGTCCGTCTAGTTAAAGTATTTTGGCAGAATCAATCTATTGAGGCAGCTACTTGGTAAGCAGAAGCAGACATGCGGACCAAGTATACTCACCTCTTCCCACAAGCTCAGACTCAGCCCAAGGTAGCAGATTTCATTTGAATTTACTCAGTTTTATATTTAGATATATCTACCAACTTGGTATCAATTAACATTGCATACTCAGTCATTCATTCACGAATCAGTTCAGTTATGTACTCATGCATCAGACGTACATGTCCAGTATATAAGGCCAGTTTATCAGTAATTCCAGTCATGCATTCATGAATCATGTTCATATATGTACTCATGCATCAGATTTGTATGTTCAGTACGATAATTCAGTAGATCGGTAATTTCAGTCATGAAATCATACTTCAGTTGTGCATGTCCAGTGTCTAAATCCAGTCTATCAGTATTCTCAGTTTAATAAGTCTCATTCGAGGATGAATGTTCCCAAGGGGGAAATATTATAAGATCCCGCAAAATTCTAAGCTTAACTCAGTCTTTTAAGCTTGCTAAAGGGTCCTAGACTTCGAAAATTCTAGCTATGTATTCATACTTAGTATTATTTTGGCCTTCATAAGTTGGAAACTCTATTTCACGACTCTTATGACCTTAAAGTATGGATCTTTAGATTGATTCATGACCAAGAATGTCAGTAGGTGTTCCTGGGAGAGTTTTAAATTTTTTGTACCTCGTTTGACACATGTGTGGGAACCCAAAATAGTGTATCAATGCGATCTCAACGCGGCGCGTCATCCATCAAATTGATTAATATTTTTGTTGGCTCCTAGATGTAAATTCTAGTGAACTGATGCGGACTCGACGCGTCGCGTTGGCCTTCGCATCGATGCCTATGACGCGATGCGTCAGTCTACATGTCGACAGTTCTTTTTTTAGTCATTAAAAGTCGCATCCTCAGGGGTATTAAGGTCTTTTCCCCATATCTATCAGCCCCAAAATATGAGATTAAGCCCTTTTAGAGGCTAAATCCATTCACTATTCTCAAATTTCTCAAGAACAAAAACCCTAGGTGATCTAAATTCAAAAATCAAGACTCAAGATTTCACCGTCATTCTTTAAGAATTTAACAACCAATGTATGTGAAGTGTTCATCCAAGGGTTCCTTCTACCCTTGGAGTCCAAGAAACTCTTTTAAACTTCAAGTAGCATGATTTCACGCTTTTAATGATTTGAAATCAAAGTATATCCATGATTATTGCTATAATTGGGTTTCTATTTCATGATTTCTTACAAGACTTATGTAAAATTAATTGACATATGTGATTTATCATGTGAATTCATGTTGAAACCCATGGAATTATGAATTTGGAATTGAATCATGATGCTCACATGTTGTTTTAGTGTCATTTGCATAGATTATGCTATCCAAGTGTTTGATGAATTGCTCATATGAATGTAATGATAAGATTATATCATGCTAGTATGTATACTATTTCATGCCATGCAAGTGTTTGATAAAATGCCTCTATAGATGCATTATGAACAAGTGTGCTTTTTATGCTTGCTATGCAAGATTATGTGAAGCTTTACTTTTTCATGCTATCGAGTCTTGGGAGTATTTATACCCAACAATTTAGTTGTTTACCTAAAGTCAGTGTCAGTTACAGAATAATTTTAATCACGTCATGATCAGTAGTACTCTAAGTCAATTACAGGACTCAGGAGAACTCAGTAGATTCAGTATTAGTCCCGTCTAGTTCAGTAATCAGTTTAGACCTCAGTAAAATCAGTCAGCTAACAGAATTCAGTAGTATTCCATCAGTCAGCAAAACTCAGTAAAATCAGTAATACTTCAATCAAGCCTAGTATGAACTAGAAAATCAGTTCAGTTTCTATTCAAATGGGAGTAGGATTCAGAAACCAGTTAACCCAGGGATGGGGGAATTCCTGCCAGCAGAGGGTTTGACCCTTAGTAGCAATTTTTACATTACAAAACTACGTATCTAGTGTAGGTTGAGATATTTTTCTACCAGACTAGGGTTGATACATATTGTACGAGTTTTTCTGCCAGCGAGGGTTGATGAAAGAGCTTCTTATTAGAGAGGGTTAACATACAGTTGTTTTTACTCGTGGCACGATAGTAACACCCTTCCAATTGGGGTTATAGGTTGGACCCCAATCTATTTAAAAAGGGATATGTCGGTTAGATGATCATCTCCCACAGTCTCAGTTTCAGTTCCAATCTCAGAATAGAACTCAATTTAGTTCTATAGATTCAGGACTGTCAGATATAATCACTCAGATTAGTACGAAACTCAGTATAGTTCCATAGGATCAAGACTGTCAGATACGGTCACTCAATTATCAGCTACACAGTATCAGTAAACTCATATATCAGTAAATCAGTAATTTAGAATTCAGTATCCATGTTATCACGATCTCAGTTACAGTATACGTAGTCATGCATATACTCCCATTCAGTTATATTCATGTCCTTCAGTCAGTATTTTTCATGTATATGAACTCATGCATTTCAGCCTACCTTACTTAGCATACCAGTACATTCAAAGTACGGGCGCATACTTTTCTTTTGTGCTATGATGTTTTATATCTTAGGTTCAGACGCACGGGCGCCCGAGCACCCTTAGTAGTTTAGATCTTCAATAGTCAGAGTTAGTGGTAAGTCTTCATAGTTCGAGGACATAATTATTTTTTTAGTATTTTCAATTTATCAGTACAATTTTCAGTAGTTGGAGTTAGTTGGGGGCTTGTCCCATCAACTCCATGATTCAGACAGTAGAGGTTTTTCAGACTAGAGTATTTTGCAGACAGATGTTTCAGTTTTGGTATTGTTATACCGTATTTAGTTTTATTTCAATATTGAACCTTATGGCAAGTTTTCACCTAATTTCTACATATTTGCAGTATTACTATTTAGTTATTGCAGCAGGTACTAGTCATAGGTTAGCTTGTGGTCCTTCGAGATTATGAGCACCGTGTAGCGTCCAGGATACTGACTCGGGGCGTTATACAAAGTCTTTGACTATATGAATATTTTCACATTGTGTATATATATACGGGCATTTTTTTTCTTCATTTTCTCTTAAAGATAAACAAATATTTTTTTTTCTATCATTGAAAAAAATAAATCAAACCCTTTATTTTATTGTCTACTTTCTAATTGAAATTTTTTTAAAAGAAAATTTTTTCTTTAAGCATGCACATATACCACAGTTAGATTAACTACATAACCATCACCTGCGCTACCGTCTAGATCCCTGAACATGTCACCTAAATCACCCATCGCCGAACTATTATCATAGAAGTCTTTGTATTCATTATTCAAAATGAAAAACAATTCAAGATTAATTTATATGAGGTTCAAATAGAAAAAAATAAAGACTCTAAAATCAAATGGAGATCAAAGTTCTCTTTTCTTTTTAACCCAATATATATTCTATTACTTTAAAAAAAACACATAAAAACTATTGAATACTTTTAAAGAAGTAAAACTTGTGGCAATCAAAAAGAGAATCACCATTCTCGTAATTTAAATCTTAATTTTTAGGCAAGATAAACATTTGAATTTTTTGGCTACTTAATTCGAGGGGCAACACGAAATTATAAAAGGGTGGTTTATATACAAATTTTTTTTGAAAAAATGAATTGTAGAAAGGAGGTATGTTCCAATTAGACTACTACTTTAAATGAAAAAAATATGTTTGCAGGTTGTAAAACATGAGAGAAAGATAGGTATTTAAAGTGATGACCATAGAGCCATAGAATTGACTTTCCACATGTAAATAATTAGTATCGCCCCTATTTATAATAGTGAAAATCCAGCTTAACTATAAACCCAATCCTATACAAATTTGGTTACCTTCTTTTTTGGGATTCTCCTAGTCCTGTCCAAATTATAACACAACAAAAAACTATCAAAGACCCCACCATCCTCAAAAGAAACTTCATCAACCTTTACAACCCCTCCTTATGTATGTGACCTTACAATAATGAGTTGTATAAAGTAATTTTTTAAATGTATTATTTTTTGGTTAATAAATTATTGTTTTGTTAAGAGCCAAGAGGTGCTCTATGAGGAATCCCTTTTCTTCTTCTAGCATTTGAAGGGGGTGGAGGAGGGGTGGTTGGGTATAAACTAATTGATCATATTTTGTATGTGTCATAACTATTAAAACTTCTATCAAAAAAAAAAAAAAACATTAAAAGCCTACTAAAAAAATAATGATGATATCTTATCTCACAATTTATTCACAATAAAAATAATTGCACATAACTAAAATTTAAAAGAGAACTCATATAACGAAGAATGCTAAAAAATCCTAATAAATGAAAGAAGAAAATACATATAAATACACACACATATAAATATAAATACGAATATATATATACACAACATATATACATACATACATATATACATCCTAATCTATTGTACATGCATTGTACATGTGTTTCATATCAACTTCTCTATCGATACAAAGAATGGAGTAATTTTTTCTTCAATTCCAATGAAAAAAAAATAAAATTCAAAGCTTTTTTTATAAATCAAATTTAATAATTAAAAGTTGCAAATTAGTGTATAATACTTTCGGTTAGTTTAAACTTCAGCTTTAGAAGATGCATTACATATATACACACATTCAAAATTAATACATTAATGCAAAATTAATGGAAGCCAAAAATAGGAGAATTATATGTAAGATTATTGAAGGAAAAGATAATTTATAGTATTAGATAACTAAAATATTAGTTGACTTTCAAAATCAATGTTAAAATTTTCTTACATTGTATTAAGATAAGAGAAAATTAATGTTTTAAAGGTACTTTTCAAGAAAGAAATAACTTTCTAAAGTGTTACCATACTTAATTCGCATATAAAATTTATATCTTTTTTTCACGATAAGAATCACATAAGAAATTTATGTTTTTTTTTTTCATGTTATAAGTTGGCTTTGTAAAATTTTAATATAAGGAGTCATTTTTAAGGGTTTTTAAACTTACATAAAAACTGAAAATTGAAAAATAATTAACATTATTTATCTTTCGTCATTAAATTTTTACAAAAATTAAACAAGAAAAATAATATTATTATTTTCTTGATTGTCTAATTAGTAGATAGGACGAAAATTAGGGAGAAATCTAATCAGTCTTTTGCTTCGTCCATCAACAATGTTCCTGCAAAAGATTAAACAAAACATAACTTTGTTTAAAGAAAGACTATTAAAAACATTAAAGTGGACATATATATAGACAAGGATAAAAGAAAAGAAAATATAATTCACAAATCAAATCATAACATGAGAAATTCTAATGCTAAACAATAGAAAATATGCAAATAAAAGTAAGAAGAAGATTTCTTAGGAAAAAGGAAAGCTACAACAATGAAATGCAATTGGCTGAACCTTGCATATATTTCGTCTCTTTATTTTTATTTTTTTTACGAAAAGGTTTTATAAGGGATTGGGTTGGAGTTTTAGTTCATAATAAAAGGAAAATTTAATAAATTTCTAGTTGATTTCAACGTCTTATTAGGAGTTTTTGCCTATTACAAATGAGTAAAAATTTAATATTTATTTTATATTCTTTCCATAAATGTTAGGATTCCTTGGTTTAATAAAATAATAACTATGAAAAATAGGAAAATGATAATTTTATCTAAAACGAAGACTGTTAATAGTTTTTAAGGGTCTTCATACTTTTAATATATTATAGATATAAATTATAGATAAATAAAGGGTAATTCTTGTTAGAAGAGCAAAAAAATCTCAAATTGAGGTGACAAGTTTCCATCAAGAAGCTACTAAGTGGAATTGCCTGATTGGTGTTTGTTGAGTGGTGTGACGTGAATTTACGACACTTAAGATGCTTAAAACGAGGATTATTTGCAAGAACAAGGGTATTCTTATGTAGATATGTTAGGTTTTTTAGTGTTTGCGGATTAAATGGACTTAGAGAAGAAAAATGATGAAAGAATGGACAAAAAGGCATTATACGAGCACTGCCACGACTGTGGGATCTAATCACAGTCGTACCAAAGCCTTCGTGAAGTGAATTAGAGATGTGGAAAAATCCAAAGTCAATCAGACGAAGGCACCAATCATGGTTTATCATAACTAATGATCGTAGGTAGCAACTCAAAGTTCAGTCTGCAAAAGTCAAGTAGAATGAGGAGCAAAAGATAGCTTCCCATAATCGTGCTTTGAAGGTACAATCGTACAATGGTATTGCGGGAAGAAACTCCAGTTTTACAAGTTTCAGAAATTTCAGTATTTAATTGATCAAAACAACAACATTCCACGGTCGTAGGATGAAACCACGAGCTCATACCAAGCATCGTCTGATTAAAGATTTGAAAGTTTACAGGTCCAGTACAAAACACAAGCATTAAAGAATGATCATGAGTTCTAACCATGATTGTGCCTTTTTCTCGTTCCAGGTAAGCCGACACTTTTTGCTATTTTATTTAGGCCAGTATTTGTTTTGTTTATAAATCCTCCTGTGAAATTTTTTGTACGTTTTTTTATGCACTAGTTTATATTTTTACAATATTATATTGTGAGATTTTAAGTCATCTTTTTGGAGTTTTATGAACATTGTTTCTAAGGTTTTAATTCAAGTTAAGATTCTAGAGTTTTATTCTTGTTGTAAGTTCATAATATTGTTTTCATATGTGAGTTCTTCTTGAGTTCTTAAAATCATGAGTATCTAAACACCATAATTAAGATTGTGGATAACTTGAATCCCAAGAACCTAGTTGTTCAATTTTTCATTAAAGTTCACACGCATAATATTGTAACTCTTTATTCATTCTGATTTCCCATATTTCTCCATTATTGTACAAATTTATGATGAAAATCTTGGCTATTTCAACTAGGAAAGTTTGGTATTGATCCAGAGTGTAGGCATTGTGTAATAGTTTTTGTTGGTGCATTTTATTATTAAAATAAAAATATTAAAATGCATGATAATTAGTAGGCATAAAGTGGAGAAAGTGATGTCATTATTCTTGTAACTCACATTTTCTTTTTGTGTTAATGGATAAATTAACAAGAATGTGGTCAATTATTTTGATGTAACTCATGTAACCACATTATCTCCTACTAATTGTCCAACTAATTCTCAAATGACTATCCACATTCTTTACATTTATTTGTGGTAGAAATCTTAACCTATATAAAGGATGCCTCTTTCTTGTATTTAGACAAGAGAAATATGTTAAGTGTGGAAAAATATTATAGTATATGGTGAGGTAAGAGTAGTGAAAGAGAGAGTTGAGAAAAAGAAAATATTCTAAATCTCCAACTATATTCACTATACAAAAGAGAGTTTTATATGTTGAAGGAAAATGTTCTTATGATGGAGTTTTGGACTCTTCAAATAATCTGGAGTTACTTGATTTGTACATTATTGATGGGTTGTTGTATTATCACGACCCGGTCTGAGGCCCTAACCGCGACGAGCATCCCGAACCATGAATGCCTAGACGCCCTTCTCTATCTGGCAATCATGCACAACATTCATATACTATAAAGAAATGCGGAAAAGATAATAAAGAAAGAAACATGGTCAATCACTTAGTTCAACTGAACAGTATGAGATTTGAGTTCATAATATTCAAAAACATATGACACTAGTTTACAAAATCTCTAACAATGTGAAAATCAATAGTTGTCTAAAGACTGGGATAAGGCCCCCAGTTGGACCATAAAATAAAATAAAGTAATATAATATTTCAACCAGTCCTTCTAGAATAGAAAAGGCTCACCAACTGTAACTTCTGACTCACAAGTCTAATGATTAGCGGGATCCCAAGACTGTGCCTTAAATCCTGAAATATAGGGGGTTAATACAATTATACTGGTATCTGAAACAATCCAAAATAGCATCTTGTTATTACACAATATAAAAGAGAGAATTTTGTAAAACATTACATATAAGATAAGTAAAACATATGGGCATAATTTAGGATTTTTAAATAATTTCTTGAAATCAAGACTCACACTTTATCTTACTTCTGAGATAGATGGTACACCCTACATTTCTACAATCCCATAGGCTATATGGAATCCGTCCTTGACTAGCGGCCAAGACCCCAATCCAAGTTTGCCACAAGGATTGGAGTCCTAATTACTATTCTAGTATACCAGTGTCTCAAGGACAAGTATGCATTGGCATTAGCCAAATCATATCACCCGAATCAGTAAACTTGGTTTCCAGCGATGAGCCCATACACTTAAACGCTTTCTTCGAGTAACCATATACCTCTCTTTAGGCCTAATTTTAGTTCTTTAAACAACATGTTTCATATGCAAAGTCATTCAATGCTTAAATTCTTAAGGGCAGATCATCACCGGGTATCGTCATACCTCGACTTGCAAGTCGTTCATATTGTACCAATGTTACAACACATCTCTTAAGAATCAAGCACTTGACCACCAAAGGATCATGATATCACAAAAGAGTCATCATTTTGATATCTCAAGAAAACTTATGCTAATAACTTCTTTTGCAAGACTTAAATCATGCAGTGGTCATGTCAATTTATGCAATCATATGCCACTCTTATTTTTAATGCAAGAGTATAGTTATAGTAAAAACTCCCTCTCATCATATCATAAACCATGTCAAACACCATAATGTTGAGAAAATTACTTTAAAATCGTAGTTCATGCTTTCAAAAATCATTTATAATACAATTATAAATTTTATTTCATAACAAAAGAGGGAAATTCATTGTTCATGCTCTCATTAAACATTCCAAAATATATATGTATATATATGAAGGGTCAAAATTTGATTACCATAAAAAGGGTTCAACACAATACGTATATTTTCATCAAAACGATTTAATAACATGCTTTTCGAAACAATATTAAAAAAAAAAACTTTCTTGCAACATGTTATAAATTCTTAAACTTGATAAAACCATAAAATCCATGTCCATGGAGTTTAAGAATAGTCCTACATACCTTAGGTCTTTTAGTTCAAAGAATGAAACCCTAGCTTTGGCTCTTTTCTTGATAATCTTGACTTAGAATATGAATCCTTGACCTTTGGAAGGGAAGTTAGGATTTTGTTCTTGATGGTTTTGAGTGAATTTGGGCATATTATTCCCAAAGATATTTTAATTCACTATTTACATGACTTGGGGCCTTAGGGAAAAGATGAGTCTGCCCTCAGATTTAAACTCGCAACTAAAATGCCGATTTAGCCTTCACCATAATGCAGTGATGCCCTCATCACTATACTCACCGTGATGCGGTACAATCAAGGTGAATCCCTGCGAAACTGACGATTGTTTTTTTTCTCTTCACCGTGATGTGGTGAAGGTCTCACCGTTATAGTAACCACGATGCGGTGAAATCGCGGTGACCTTCTATATTAAATTTCCAAACACGCCTCGAACCCCTTCCAAAAAATTTGAAACTTACCCAACACATGTTACTTTCACACCTGAACATGAATCAACTTAAAATTCTATGTCTCAAGGTCGGAAAATTCAATTTAGAAATCACAAAAGTTTAGGAGCTTAAAATATGACTATGTCCTTTTGACACTTAGAAAAAAATTTCAAGTTGTTAGCTCTTTAAGCATACTAATAAGTGTGGTATCAAGTCAAGAATGCTATGTGGTGTTACATTATCCCCCCCCTCCCCCCCCCCCCCCAGGATTATTCATTCCCGAATGATGGCTAGAAACATAGAAAAAGCACAACTTCAAGCACACTAAGGAAAAGATAAAGAGAGTAATATATGATTTGTACCTTCTATGTCATCATCCATGGTCTCAAAGAGGTTTGGGTATCTAGTTCGCATGCCATCCTATGATTCCCAAGTAGCGTCCTCAGTTTTTTTATTCTTCCACAACACTTTAACTAAAACTATCTCCTTACTTCTTAGCTTCCGAACTTCGCAATCCAAAATGGCGATGGGTTATTCTTTATATGAAAAGGAGTCCTTCACATTGATTTCCTCTATAGGAAACACAAGGAAATGATCTCCAATGCACTTCTTCAACATGGACACATGGAATACTGGATGAACAGAACCCAGACTTGCAGGCAATTCTAACTCATAAGCAACTCTGCTAATTCTTCTTACAATCTGATACGGTCCTATATAACAAGGACTGAGCTTTCCTTTCTTACTGAACCGCATGACTCCCTTAATAGGTGAGACCTGTAAGAAAACCCAATCATCAACTTCAAATTCTAAATCTCTCCTTCTAACATCAGCATAAGTCTTTTAACGACACTGATCAGTCTTAAGTTGCTCCCTAATTATCTTCACCTTGTTCATTGCCTGATGAACAAGTTTAGGTCCAAACAACCGAGTTTCATACACTTTATACCATCCAACTGGTGACCTACATCTCCTCCCATAAAGCGCCTTAAAAGGAGTCATCTGAATACTAGAATGGTAGCTATTGTTGTAGGCGAATTCTATCAATGACAAATGATCCACCGAACTACCTTTGAAGTTAATCACGCAGGCCCTCAATATATTATGAACGGTTTGAATGGTGCGTTTAGCCTACCCATCAGTCTGAGGGTGGAAGGTAGTACTCAGGTTCACTTGGGTGCCTAAACCCATCTAAAAGGATCGCCAGAACTATGAAGAAAATTGCATACCTCAGTCAGATATAATAGACACCGGGACCAAACTATCTCATGAATGTACAGCTTAGTATAGTTATCCCCCGAATAATTTGTCCACACAGGAATAAAATGAGCGGACTTGGTCATCCATTCCACAATTACCCAAATGAAATCATATTGGTTCTGAGACTTTGAAATTCCCAAAATAAAGTTCATATTAATCATCTTCTACTTCCACACAAGTAAGGCTATCTCTTGAGAAGTGCTACTTGGTCTTAAATGCTCTACCTTGACTTGTTGGCAATTCAAACACTTAGAAACAAAATTAGCAAAATCACATTTCATATTGCTCCACCAATAAATATCCTTAAGGTCATGGTATATTTTTGTAGATCCTGGGTGAACAACATACCTCGAAGTGTGATCTTCATCAAGAATCCTTTCTTGCAATCCATCTATGTTTGGCACACAAGTCTATCCTGATACCTCAAAATTCCATCGTCTCCGATTCAAATATCATCACCTTTTGTTGACCAACATCGTTCTTAATCTTTTCCAAGATGGGATTATCAGACTGCTTCTCCTTAACTTCAGCACATAAGGTGGATTTATCTATTTCATGAATAATTACTCCTCCATCTTTAGAATCCAAAAGTCGAACTCCCAGATTTGCAAGCCGATAAATATATTTCACCATCTTTCTTTTCCCTTTCTCAACATGAGATAGACTACCCATTGACAACCTACTAAAAGCGTCGGCCACCATATTAGCCTTGCCCAGATGATAGTACAGGGTCATGTCATAATCTTTTAACAATTCTAACCAATGCCTCTGCCTGAGATTCAGCTCTTTCTATGAGAAAACATACTCCAAACTTTTGTGATCAGTAAATATACCTACATGCACCCCATAAAGATAATGCTGTCAGATCTTAAGTGCAAACACCATATCTGCTAACTCTAAGTCATAAGTGGGATAATTCTTTTCATACACCTTCAACTGCCTAGATGTGTAAGCCACCACTTTACCATGTTGCATAGCACACACCCAAGTCCCACCCGAGATGAATTACAGTACATAACAAAACCTTCTGTACCATCAGGAAGAGTCAAAACTGGAGCAGTAGTCAACTTATCTTTTAGTTTCTTAAAACTATTTTCACATAAGTCCGACTATGAGAATTTTGCCTTTTTCTCAATCAATTTGGTAAGGGGTCATCTATGGAGGAAAACTCTCTACAAATCTTTTGTAGTACCCTGCGAAACCCAAGAAGCTCTGGATATCAATTGGAGTCATGGGTCTTGGCTATTTTCTCACTGCCTCAATCTTTTAGGGGTCAACCTTAATCCCCTCACTAGAAAAGATATGCCCCGAAAAAGCAATAGTGTTAAGCTAGAATTCACATTTGGAAAACTCTGTATATAATTCATGATATTTAAGAGTTTGAAGGATGGTTCGGAGGTTATTAACATAATCTTCCTCATTCTTAGAGTAAACTAAGATGTCGTCAATAAAGACTATGATGAATAGATCTAGAAACTGATAAAACACCCTATTCATTAGGTCCATAAAAGCTGGGTGGAATTAGTCCGCCCAAAGGACATAACTAAGAATTCATAATGGCCATATCGGGTTTGGAAAGTTATTTTAGGAATGTTAGCCTCTATAACCTTCAATTGATGATACCCTAAATGAATATCCAATTTGGAAAAACATCTAGCACTTTGGAGTTGATAAAATAAATCATTGATTCTGGGAAGAGGGTATTTTTTTCTTAATAGTGACCTTATTAAGATGACGGTAATCTATACACATACGGAGGGAACCATCTTTCTTATTCATGAATAATACTGAAGCACTCCAAGGAGAAACACTTAGACAAATAAAGCCTTTATCGAGGAGGCCTTTTAACTGTTCTTTTAACTCTTTCAACTCTGTAGGAGCCATTCTGTATGGCAGGATAGAGATAGGTTGAGTGTTCGGCAATAAATCAATGCCAAATTCTATCTCCCTATCAGGTGGTATCCTTGGGTGATCATCGAGAAATACTTCTGGGAATTCATTAACTACAGGGACATACTGGAGGGAAGGACTTTCAGTGCTAGGATCTTTAACCCGAATAAGATGATACAAACAACCCTTGGATATAAGTTTGCGGGATTTGAGATAAGATATGAATTTCCTCCTAGGTTCTAAAGAATACCCCTCCTACTCTATCACTAGCTTATTTAGAAAGGAGAAAGTGACTCATCGGGTTCTGCAATCTAATGTGACATAACATGAATGAAGCTAATACATCCCTAAAATAGCATCAAAGTTAACCATATCAATCTCTATAAGATCTGCCACATTATCACTATGACCGATGGACACAACACAGTTTATATATACCGTCCTAAAAATAATAGAGTCACCAAGAGGAGTGGAAATTGAGAAAGGTTCCAAAATATTTTTAGGCTCAAAGCCAAAATCTGCCACATATGGGGTCACATAGGACAAGGTAGACCCAGGATAAATTAACACATACACATCATGGGAGAAAATTTGTAGCGTACTAGTAACAACATCTGGCGAAGCCTTTGTATTTCGATAGTTAGAAAGAACATATAATCGGTTACGACCGCTCCCGGTAGATGAAGTAGTACCATTGAGTAGTGGTGGTGGTGGTTGTTTTGTGGAGTTAGATTGGGACCTATCACCCCCAACATTCCCTCTAACGGTGGGGTAGTCCTTCTTTAAATGACCTGACTGACGATAAGTATAACACATGCGCTCACTATAGATTTACCTTCCTGGGTGGTTCCTCCCATAATTTTCACAATGAGGATATAGCTTAAATAGTTGGGCCACACTTCCTTGGTCCTGAGTACCCTGCAATCTCGCTCCACTATTGGACTGAAAATTATGAAATCATCGATCAATTAGAGGTCGGGATATTGGGGCACTGTCTTAAGACTGAGCATTAGTCCAAAACTTTTTCTTCAACCATTTGTTACCCTTATTATTACCACCTTGGTACTGGTTGTTATTCTGGTTTGTATACCTCGCCCTCTTTGCTTTCCTATCTCTCTCCCTAGTATTGCCAATATTTTCTTCTACTCTCCAACTTACTGCATATGAATGGACAATATGGAGAAATCCATATTTCTATTCAGCATTGTGCCTTTGCATTCTAATACCAGATTATCCAAGAGATTGGATGTAAACTTCCTCATGTGAGCCCTTATATTACTGTAAGACCCCGCAAAATTATAAGCTTAACTTAGTCTTTTAAGCTTCTCGGATGAGTTTCATATTTTTTGAACCTCATTTAAACCACATTTGGGAATCCAAAATAGTGCATCGATGCGATTTTGGTGCGGCGTTGTATCCACGCAATGATGAATATTTTCCTTGGCTCCTAGTGGAATTTCCAGTGAATCGATGCAAACCTGACGCGACGTGTTGGCTATCGCATCGATCCCAATGATGCAGCGCATTGGTCTGTGCATCGATGGTTTAATTTTTAGTCATTAAAAATTCACATCTTTTGGGGTAATTGGGTCTTTTTCCCAGGCCCTTCATCCCCTGTAACATGAGATTTAACCCTCAATTAGCAAATTATATTCATTCTTTCTCATTACACAAGAACAAAAACCTTAGGAGAATAAATTTCAAATTCAAGACTCAAGATTCCACCACTAATGTTTCAGAATTCAGTTAATAAGTTATGTCAAGTGTTCATCCAAGGATTCCTTCCACCCTTGGAGTCCAAGAAACTCTTTTAATCATCAAGTATCTTGATTTCATGCTTTCCATGATTTAGATTTAAGTGTATTCATGATTATAATGTTGAGTGGATTTCTATTCCATGATTAAGTGCAAGATTTATGTAAAAAAAACTATTATATATGTAGTATTATGTGAATTCATGCTAAAGCCTTCAAACTGTGATACTCATGTGTTGATTAGTACTATGTGTATATACAAGGCCTTCCAAATATTTGATGAGTTGTTCATGAGAATTAAACAATGAAATTATATCATGTTAGCATGTATTCAAGTTCATATCATGCAAGTGTTTGCTAGAATGTCCCAATGAATGAATATCATGTTTCAAAGTTGTGCCATGTCTTATAATTTATTCTATCGAGTTCTGGGGGTATTTAATACCCGACAATTTAGCCGATTACCTAGAGCCACGGTCAATCTCAGGATAGTATCAGTCATGTCATGATTAGTAGTACTCTCAGTCAGTTACAAAAGTTAGGAAAAACTCAGTAGACTCAGTATTAGTCCAGTCCAGTTTAGTATTCAGTTCAGACCATAGTAAATTCTGTCAGTTAATAGAATTCAGAAGTATTCTGTCAGTCAATGGAACTCAGTGAACTAGTTCAGTACAGTTAAACAGTATGATAAGTAGCAATTTAATCCAGCTTAGAATAGTTTAGAAATTAGTCCAGTGTCTATTCAGTTAGGAGTAGGATTTCACACTAAGTGAATCGAAGGATGGGGACTCACCTTCCAGTAGAGCGTGTGAGCCCTAAAAGCATTCCTTGTGTTTTAGAACTACATATATAGAATAGGTTGAGACATTAAACTACCAGTTGAGGGTTGATGAGGTGATATACCTGCCATTTGAGGGTACCACCATTCTCGTTCAGAGCAGCTACCGGATGAGGGTGACTCAACTTATCTTTATCCATGGTACGAAACTGACACCCTTCTAACTAGGGTTACTATTTAGACCCCAAATCTATATAGAAAAAGATATGTTGGTTAGATGATTACTTCCCACAGTCTCAATTTCATTTCCAGTCTTCGAATAAAACTCAGTTTAGTTTTACAAATTTAGGATTGTCAGACACTATCACTCAGTTAAGTACAAAACTCAGTATAGTTACACAGAATTAAGACTGTCAGATATAGTTATTCAGTTATCAGTAATTTAGTATCAGTATACTCAGATATCAGTTAATCAGTATTCAGACTTAGTATTCAGTATTATCACTATCTCAGTTATAGTTTACTTATTCATGCATGTACTCTCATTCAGTTATATTCATGTCATTCAGTTAGTATTCTTCATGCATATCAACCCATGAATTTTAGCCTACCTCACTTAGCATACCAGTATATTCAAAGTACTGAAACATACTTTTTCTTATGCTATGATATCTTATATCATAGGTTAAACGCACAGGCTCCCAATCATCCTTAATAGTTATAGATTTTTAGCAGTCAGAGTTAGTGGTGAGTCATCATAGTTTCAAGGACGTGATTATTATTTCAGCATTTCAATTTATTTTAGTAGCCGGTGTTAGTTTGGGACTTTTCCCATCAACTCCATTTAGACAGTTTAGAGGCTTTTCAGACTAGAGTATTTTCAGACAGATGTTTCAGTTTTGGTATTGTTATACTGTATGTATTTTATTTTAGTATTAAAACTTATGACATATTTTCCGCCTAATTTCTGCATACTATAGTATTATCATTTAGTTAATGCAGCAGGTACCAGTCATGGGTTAGCTTGTTGTCCTTCAGAAATATG
The DNA here is from genome assembly GCF_002878395.1 of Capsicum annuum. Classification (NCBI taxonomy): domain Eukaryota; kingdom Viridiplantae; phylum Streptophyta; class Magnoliopsida; order Solanales; family Solanaceae; genus Capsicum; species Capsicum annuum. Next base: position 169,430,597 of record NC_061117.1, read on the forward strand.
AGCACCATGTAGCATTCGGGGTACAGACTCGGGGCATTACAAACTTGGTATCACAGATAGGTTGGGTTCAATAAAGACTCAGAAGTCTGAAATTCGTATCTAGTTGAGTCTTATGCATGGGTGTGTAGCGCGCCACACTTATGGAAAAGAGGCTATAAGATAATTTTCGAAAAAGTTTCCCTTCTTTCTTATGTCATGCGAGTGAGCATGAGCTCCTGTTAAACTCTCTATCTAATCTAAGTTTCTCTTCTATTTACAGAATATGCCTCTAAAGGGGACTAAGGGGAGAGGAATAGGAGACCATCCAGAACCCCAGCCCGTTTAGCCAGATCCTCTGCACGAACCTGTCTCCCATGTTGAGTTTAGAGCAGCTTTCACCACCCTAACTCATTCTGTGGCAGCCTGGAATGAATGTCCAGCTGCTGATCTAGCCAACCCAGTGGCCAATACTACTGTTTCCAGGATTTAAAACTTCATCTAAATGAACCCTCTATTTTTTACTGGGTCTAAGTCAGATGAAAATCCTTAGGAATTTCTTGACCAGGTGCAGAAAGTTACTGTTATTATGGGGGTGACCGCTGTTAAGAGTGCTAAGTTGGTTGTGTATCAGTTGCAGGATATGGCTCACTCATGGTTTAAACAGTGAAAAGTAGAGAGAGTCATTGATACAGGGCCCATATAATAGGAGGAGTTTGCCACTACTTTTCTAGATAGGTTCTTCCCATTGGAGTTGAGGGAAGCGAAGTTTTTGGAGTTTATAAATTTGAAGCTGGGCAACATGATAATGAAAGAGTATTCTCTTAAGTTTACTCAATTAGCCAGAAATGCTCCTCATGTAGTAGCAGATAGCAGATCTATAATAAGTAAGTATGTGTCTGGTGTGGTCAAGGAGTGTAGGACTGTAATGTTTATTAAAGATATGGACATATCTAGGATCATGGTCCATGCTCAGTAGATAGGGGAGGATAAGAATAGGGAGAAGGAGATGGAGAACAAAAGAGCGAGAATATATAGTTTTAACTTTGCTCAGCCTAAGTCAGAGGGTGGGAATCATTCTCAGTTCTACCCAAAATGCTCAGTTCCAGCTCCATCCTTAGCCAGTGCCCCAGTTCTAAAATTTAGATATGGCAAAAGAGATAGGGAGTTAGGCCCTAAACCCCAGGGTAGTGTCAGAAGCACTCGAACTAATCCCTTTTGTTAGAAATATGGTAGAAACCACCATGGTATCTGCAGAGCGGGCAGTGATATGTGTTTTGGGTGTGGTAAGCCAATCTTAGGTTCTCAAAGTCAGTATAATCATCCCCCAGCTCAGTTCAGTTACCCAAATCAATAGGGTGCCGCTTCTAGTGCCACCAGTGGGCAGCTCCCAAATAGACTCTATGCTCTTTAGTCCCGACAGAATCAGGAAATTTCTCCGGATGTGGTCTATAGTACATTACAAGTTTTCCATTTACATGTTTATACTTTTCTAGATACAGGAGCTTCTTTGTCCTTTATTACTCCATATATAGCAGTTGATTTTGGAGTCAGTCCCAAAATTCTAGCAAAACCTTTCTCAGTCTCTACCCAGTGGGTAAATATATCATATCCTGGTGGGTATACAGGAACTGTCTGGTTATGATATCTTAGAAAGTCACTTCAGCAGACTTAGTCAAATTAGAGATGACTGATTTTGATGTCATTCTCAGTATGGATTAGCTTCTTTCCTACTATACCTCAGTTGACTGCAGAAACAAAATTGTCCAGTTTCAGTTTCTAAATGACACCGTCCTAGAGTAGAGGGGTAGTACTTCAGCACTTAGGGGTCAGCTTGTTTCTTACCTTCAAGCGAGAAAAATAATATTTAAGGAATATGTCTACCATCTCATTCAAGTCTAGGACTCTAGTTTAGGAACCCCTACTCCTGGATCAGTGTTAGTAGCATGTGAATTTGCAGATGTGTTTCCCGATAATCTTCCCGGAGTTCCTCTCAAAAGGGAAATTGACTTCGGAATAGACCTTTTTCCAGTACTCAGCCCATATCTATTCTACCATATAGAATGGATCCTATAAAACTCAGAGAATTAAAAGAATAGTTAAAAGATCTCCTAGATAAGGGATCTATCAGACCCAGTGTGACCTCGTGGGGTGCCCCAGTTTTATTCATTTGTAAGAAAGATGGTTCTCTCAGAATATGTATTGATTAACGTCTGCTAAATAAAGTCACGGTCAAGAATAAGTATCCACTTTCCATAATTGATGACTTGTTTGACCAACTTTAGGGTGACACTTCTCTAAGATAGACCTCAAATCGGCTATTATCAGCTTAGAGTCAGAGAATATGATGTCCCAAAAATAGCTTTCAAACTCGGTATGGTTACTTTGAATTCTTAGTCATGTCCTTTGGTCTTACCAATGCCCCTGAAGCCTTCATGGTCTTGATGAACCATGAGTTCAAGCAGTACTTGGACCTGTTCTTCATAGTCTTCATAGATGACATTTTTGTCTACTCCCACAGTGAGCATGACTTTGCAGAATATCTCAGAATTGTATTGCAGACTCTCAAAAACCATTATCTATTCTCCAAATTTAGTAAGTGCAAATTTTGGCTAAGGTCGGTAGCTTTCCTCAGTCATATCATTTCTAGTGATGGCATTAGAGTTGATCCCCAAAAGACCAAAACACTGAGAAACTGACTTAGACCCATCTCTCTATCATATATCAGGAGTTTCTTGGGCTTGGATAGATATTACCAATAGTTTGTTGAGGGATTTTTGTCTATTGCATCCCCTATGTCCAGATTGACTCAGAAGAAAGTTAAATTCCAGTGGTCAGATTCTTGTAAAAATAATTTTTAGGAGTTAAAAACTCAACTCACTACAGCTTCAGTTTTGACTCTACCAGATGTTTCAGATGGGTTTGTGGTATATTTTGATGCCTCCAGAGTTGGTTTGGGGTATGTTTTGATGCAGAGAGGTAAGTTTATAGCCTACTCCTCTAGATAGATTAAGCCCCTTGAAAAGAACAATTCTACTCATGATCTTGAGTTAGCAGCAATAGTTTTTTCCTTAAAGATTTGGAGGATCTATTTGTACGGGGTGCACATTGATATGTTTATAAACTATAAGAGCCTTCTGTATGTGTTCTCTCAGAAAGACCTAAACCTCTATCAGAGAAGGTGGTTGAGTTATTGAAAGACTACGACATGAGCGTCCTGTATCATTTCAGGTAAAGACAATGTAGTGGTTGATGCTCTCAGTAGGATGTCTATGAGAAGTATTGCTAATGTGGAGAATAGTAAGAAGAAGTTAGTTCAGGAAGTTCATCAGCTTACCCGACTAGGTATTTGCTTAGTCAATTCAGCAGTAGGTAGTGTGTAGGTGCAGAGTAGTTCAGAATCATCCCTCGTTTTTGAGGTATAGGAAAAGCATGATAGGGATCCCAGTATAGTCAAGTTGAAGAAATTAGTCAGATATCAGAAAGTAGAGGTTTTCTCTCAAGGGGGAGATGGTGTTTTACGTTGTCAGGGTCGTCTATGTATGTCAGGTATAGATGACTTGAGACAGCAAATTCTTTCAGAAGCGTATGGTGCACGCTACTCTATTCATCTAGGGGCCACTAAGATGTACGGTAATTTGCGGGATATCTATTGGTGGAGTGGGATGAAGAGAGACATTGTAGAGTTTGTGGCTAAGTATTCAACATATCAGCAGGTTAAGATTAAGCATTAGAAGCCTAGAGGGTCCATGCAGGAGTTTAGTATTCCCACTTAGAAGTGGGAAGAAGTGAACATGGACTTTGTGATGGGTTTGCCTCACAGTAGTCACCAGTATAATTCATTTTGGGTTATCATAGATAGGATGACCAAATCAGATCATTTCCTACCAGTCCATACATATTATTCAACCAAGGATTATGCCTAACTCTATATCAGGGAGTTAGTCTAATTGCACGATGTTCCGCTGTCCATTATCTCAGTTCACCTCTCATTTCTAGAAGGCATTCCAAAAGGGTCTTGGTACGGCCTTTCATCATCAAAAAAATGGTCAAGCAGAAAGGACTATTCAAAGTTTAGAAGATATACTGTGAGCATGTATAATAGACTTTAAAGGTAGTTGAGATGACCACTTTTCTTTAATTAAATTTGCATATAACAATAGCTATCACTCCAGCATTCATATGACTCCATTTGAGGTGCTCTATGAGAGGAGGTATAGATCTCCCATTGGTTGGTTTGAAGTGGATGAGGCTGCAGTGGTAGGGCCTATCTTGGTGTATGATACCTTAGAGAAAGTTTAGTTGATCAGGGAAAGGCTTAAGACAGCTCAGAGCCGACAAAAATCATACACAAATGTACGGAGAAAAGATCTCGAGTTCGAGATTGGTGATTTTGTGTATTTGAAAATCTCTCCTATGAAAGGAGTGAAGAGGTTTCGCAAGAAAGGGAAACTCAGTCCTCGATATATAGGTCCTTATCGAATTCTTAGCTGTTTTAAAAAGGTAGCTTATGATCTTGAGTTGCCTTCAGACTTAGCTTCAGTACATCTAGTGTTACATGTCTCCTTGCTTAAGAAATACATAGGTGACCCAGTAGTCGTAGTCCCTATAGAGGGTAGAGATATTCAGAATAGCCTCTATTATGAAGAGATTCCCATCAAAATCCTTGACTATCAGATTCATAGACTGAGGAACAAAGATATCCCTTTAGTCAAAGTTCTTTGGCGGAATCAGTCCATTGAGGGAGCTACTTGGGAAGCAGAAGCAGACATGCGAACCAAGTACCCTCACCTTTTCTCCGAAAACTCAGACTCAGACTAAGGTAATAGTTTTTCTTTAAATTACTTAGTCTCATATTCAGATATAGCTACCAACGTAGTATCAATTAACATTGCATACTCAGTCAAGCATTCATGAATCATGTTCAATTATGTACTCATGCATCAGATATGCATATTTAGTATGATAATTCAGTATATCAGTATTTTTAGTCATGGAATCAGGCTTCAGTTGTGCATGTCCAGTATCTAAATTCAGTCTATCAGTATTCTCAATTAAATCAGTCTCATTCAAGGACGAATGTTCCAAGGGGGAGATATTGTAAGACCCCACAAAATCCTAATCTTAACTCATTCTTTTAAGCTTGCTAAGGGGTCCCAGACTTAGAAAAATTTAGCTAAGTATTCAAACTTAGTGTCATTTTGGCCTTCATAAGTTGGAAACTCTATTTCATGACTTTTATGGCCTTAAAATGTCAATCTTTAGGTTAATTCATGATCAGGAATGTTAGTACGTGTTCTCGGATGAGTTTTGTATTTTTTGGACCTCGTTTGAACCACGTTAAGGAATCCAAAAGAGTGTATCAATGCAATCTCGCCGCGGCATGGTGTCCATCACGTCGATCAATATTTTTTCTTAGCTGGCAATGGTAATTTCCAGTGAACCGGCATGGACTCAACACGGTGCGTTGGCTATCGTGTCGATTCCAACGACGTGGTTCATCGGTCTGTGCATCGATGGTTCAATTTTCAGTCAATAAAAAGCCACGTCTTTGGTGGTAATTAGTTTTTTTCCCCATGCCCTTAGCCCCATAACACGAGATTTAGCCCTAAATTAGAAAATTATATTTATTCTTTCTCAAAACACTCAAGAACAAAAATCCAAGGAGATTAAATTTCAAATTCAAGACTCAAGATTCCACCACCAATCTTTAAGAATTTAGGCAATAAGGTATGTCAAGTGTTCATCCAAAGGTTCCTTCCATCCTTGGATTCCAAGAAACTCTTTTAAACTTCAAGTAGCTTGATTTTATGCTTTCCATGATTTGGATTCAAGTGTATTCATGATTATAATGTTGAGTGGATTCTATTCCATGATTAAGTGCAAGATTTATGTAAAAACAACTATTATGTATGTAGTATCATGTGAATTCATGTTAAAGCCTTAAAATTGTGATGCTCATGTGTTGATTAGTACTGTGTGTACATACAAGGCCTTCCAAGTGTTTGATGAGTTGTTCATGAGAATTAAATAATAAAATTATATCATGTTAGCATGTATTCAAATTCATGTCATGCAAGTTTTTGCTAGAATGTCCCAATGAATGAATGATTATCAAGTAGTTATTTATCATTTATCAAGATTGTACTGTGTATTATAATTTATGCTATCGAGTCCTGAGGGTATTTAATACCCGACAATTTAGCTGATTACCTAGAGCCATGGTCAGTCTCAGGATAGTATCAGTCATGTCATGATCAATAGTACTCTCAGTCAATTATAGAACTCTAGAAAAACTCAGTAGACTCAGTATCAGTCCAGTCCAGTTCAGTAGTAAGTTTATACCTCAGTAAATTCAGTCAATTAACAGAATTCAGTAGTATTCCGTTAGTCAACAGAACTCAGTGAACTCAGTTCAGTTCAGTTAAATAGTATGATCAATAACTGTTCAGTCCAGCTTAGAATAGTTTAGAAATCAATCTATTGTCTGTTCAGCTGAGAGTAGGTCTGAGAGTAGGATTTAGCACCGACTGAACCTAGGAATGGGGAGTCACCTTCCAGTAGAGGGTGTGATCCCTAGAAGCAGTCCTTGTCTTCCAGAACTACATACCTAGCATAGGTTAAGACATTAACCTGGCAGTTGAGGGTTTATGAGGTAATGTACCTGCCAATTAATGGGACCACCGCTCTCATTCAGAGCACCTGCCAGATGAGGGTGACTCATCTTGTCTTTACCCATGGCACGATATTGACACCCTTCTAAGTAGGGTTAAAAGTTGGACCCCAAATCTATTTAGAAAGGGGAATGTCGGATAGATCATTACCTTCCACAGTCTTAGTTTCAGTTCCAATCTCGGAATAGAACTCAGTTCTGTTCTACAGATTTAGGACTTTCAGACATAGTCACTCAGTTTAGTACAGAACTCAGTATAGTTCCACAGAATGAAGACTGTCAGATGTAGTCATTCAGTTATAAGTAATTTACTATCAGTATACTCAGATATCAGTTAATCAGTATTCAGACTCAATATTCAGTGTTATCACGATCTCAGTTACAATTACGTATTCATAAATGTACTCTCATTTATTTATATTCATGTCATTTAGTCGGTATTATTCATGCATATGAACCCATGCTTTTTAGCATACCTCACTTAGCATACCAGTACATTCAAAGTACTAACATATACTTTTCTTTTACGCTATGATGTCTTATATCATAGGTACAGACGTACAGGTTCTCGATCATCCCTAGCAATTATAGATTTTCAGCAGTCAGAGTTAGTGTTGAATCCTTATAGTTTCGAGGACATAATTATTATTTCAGTATTTCAATTTATTTCAGTAGACGGAGTTAGTTGGGGACTTTTCCCATCAACTCCACACTTCAGACAGTTTTGAGGCTTTTCAGACAAGAGTATTTTCAAATAGATGTTTCAGTTTTGGTATTGTTATATCGTATTTAGTTTATTTTAGTATTGAACCTTATGGCATGTTTTTTGCCTATTTTCCACATATTACGGTATTATCATTCACTTAATACAGCAGGTACCAATCATGGTTTAGCTTGTGGTCCTTTGGGATTATGAGAACTGGGTAGTGTTCGGGGTATAGACTCAGGGTGTTACAGTTACCTACCAACTCTGGAGCATACCTGGACAGTTGGATGAACTTCAAGGTATACTCCTTAATACTCATTTTTCCTTACTTCCAGTTCATAAATTCTTCAGCCTGTGACTCCCTCAATTCCTAGGGAAAGAAACGGTCCAAGAAAGCTTCCATAAACTCACCTCATACAGAAGGCTCAGCATCACTTCCCTTCGAATCCTCCCATTCATTAGACCACTGATTGGCAACAACCTTCAACTGATAGGTCGCCAATTCAACCCCTCCAACCTCGTTCATATGCATAACTTTTAAAATTTTCTCTAGTTCATCAATGAACCCTTGGGGGTCCTCCTCAGCCTTCGTGGCAATAAACATTGATGGGATCAGCCTCATGAATTAACCAACCCATGTAACCTCAGATGAACCAGACACAAAACCCACATCTTTAGATCGATGGGTCTGAGAGGCTACCAGCTGAGCAATCATATGGATGGACTGCCGGAACTCAACATTCGAAACTCCCCACTGAGGAGGATGGGGATGGTTAACACAGGTCCATGGAGCCCGAGGTAGACTAGTCGAAACTGGATAAAATCCTAGAGTAGCAACAAACTCTGGGGTACGAGCTCTATTATGGGTCCATATCCCAAGGGTGGGATGGACATCCTCAGCTTGGGTGTTTTTCGTTGGTCCTATAAGGAGGAAAGATCAATTTTTTAAAATATAGGGAATCATTGGTTAGAGGACATTCAGACTCTATAGCATGGACAAAACTATGAAAGAAAAAGAGAGACATTCCTAAATATCTTGTAGCCTCCTACTTATAAGTTTGGCGTGCTACACACCCATAAACAGGACTCTACCTAATGCAATTTCATAGTCACTATGGGACACGAACTGTCCTTTGATACCAAATTTCTCATGACACAAGTCGAGGCCCTAGCCATGACGAGCATCCCGAACCATGAAGGCCTAGGCGCCTTTCTCTATCTGGCAATCATGCACAATATTCATATACTATAAAGAAATGCGGAAAAGATAATAAAGACGAAAACATAGTCAATCACTTAGTTAAACGGAACAGTATGAAACTTGAGTTCATAACATTCAAAAACATACAACACTAGTCTACGAAATCTCTAACAATGTGAAAATCCATATCTATCTAAAGACTGGGACAAGGCCCTCAGTCGAACCATAAAATGAAATAAAATAATACAGTCTTTCAACCAGGCTTTCTTAAATAGATAAGGCTCACCAACTGTAACTTCTGACTTATAATTCTACTGATTAGCGAGACCTTGGGACTGTGCCTCAAATCCTAAAATATAGAGGGTCAATACAATTGTACTGTATGTGAAACAATCCAAAATAGCATCTTATTATTACACAATATAGACGAGAGCATTTCGTAAAATATTACATATAAGATAAGTAAAACACATGGTCATAATTTAGAATTTTTGAATACTTTCTTGAAATCAAGACTCACACTTTATCTTACTTCTGAGATAGATGGTATACTATATATTTCTACAATCCCACGGGCTATATGGAATCCGTCCATGACTCGGGGGACAAGCCCCCAATCCAAACATGCCACAAGGATTGCAGTCCTAATTACTATTCAAGTATACCAGTGTCTCTAGGACAAGTATACATTGGCATTAGCCAAATCATATCACCCGAATTGATAAACTCGATTTTCAGCGATGAGCTCTTACACTCAAATGCTTTCTTCAGGTAACCATCTGCCTCTTTTTAGGCCCAATTTTAGTTCTTTAAACAACATGTTTCATATGCAAAGTCATTCAATGATTAAAATCTTAAGGGCAGGTCATCACCGGGTATTATCATACCCAGACTTACAGGTTGTTCATATCGTACCAATGTTACATTCCATCTCTTTTGAATCAAGCACTTGACCACCAAAGAATCATAATATCACAAGAGAGTCATCATTTTTAAATCTCAAGAAAATTTATGCAAATAACTTCTTTTGGAAGACTTAAAACATGTGGTGGTCATGGTAATTTACGCACACATGTAACTCTTCTTTTTAATGCAAGAGTATAGTTATAGTAAAGAAATCCATCTCATCATATCATAAATAATGTCAAACACCATGATATTGAAAAACTTACTTTAAAATCGTAGTTCATGCTTTCAAAAATCACTTACAATACAATTATACACTTTATTTCACAATAAGAGAGGGAAGTTTATTATTCATGCTCTGAATTAAACATTCCAAACTATATATATATATATATATATATATATATGAAAGGTTAAGATTTGATTACCACAAAAGGGTTCAACACAATACGTATATTCTCATCAAACTAATTTAATAACATGCTTTTTGAAACAATATTAAAAAAATGCCCCTTTCTTGCAACATGATTTTAAATTCTTAAACTTGATAAAATCATAAAATCCATGCCCATAGAATTTAAGGATAGTCTCACATACCTTAGGTCTTTTAGTTCAAAGAGTGAAACCCTAGCCTTGACTCTTTTCTTGATAATCTTGACTAGAAGATAAATCCTTGATCTTTGGAAGGAAAGTTGGGGTTTTATTCTTGATGGATTTGAGTGAATTTGGGCATATTATGACCAAAAAATATTTTAGTTCACTGTTTACACGACTGGGGCCTTAGGAAAAAGAAAAGTTTGCCACTTGGATTTAAACTCGTAACTGAAATGTCGATTTAGCCTTCACCGCGATGCGGTGATACCCTCATCGCTATACTCACCGTGACGCGATGCAATCGTGGTGAGTCACTAGAAACAGACGATTGATGTTTTGCTCTTAACCGAGATGCAGTAAAGGTCTCAACGCTATAGTCATCGAGACACAGTGAAATCACGGTGACCTTCTGTTGTAAATTTCCATTCCTCAAACCCTATCCGAAAAATCTGAAATTTACTCGAGACCTATTACTTTCACCCCTAAATATGAATCAACTAAAATATCTACATCTCGAGGTCGAAAAAATTGATTTTAAAATCATAAAAGTTTAAGAGCTTAAAATATGATTAAGTCCTTTTGACACTTAGAAAAAAAATTTAGGTTGTTAGCTCTTAAAGCATGCTACTAAGTGTGGTATCAAGTCAAGAATGATACGGGGTGTTATATGTATCCTGGAGGGGACTAGCAAGAAATATATTGCCGAATCAGTGTAGATTATGCCGCAATTGGCTTGAATCTCCTTAAAGAGAGTGAGGTATTCGCGCCTCAGCTACGATGAAGATTATCTTATTTTCTTTATTTTTTGTTCATTTTATTATTTCAACTGTAATTATTATAATTTGTAGTATATTACACCAATAGTTTTCAAGGAACAAGTTTAATCATACTGCCTCGCACTGTAATGTTTGATTATTTAAAATGAAATGATATTATTCATTTCAGAGATTTTTAATAAGTATAAAAATTCAATTTAGTTTTCAAAGATCTTTCACACTTTAATATACTAATATAAATATAAATATATATTTTAGTGTAAAACGGTATATATTTTACCATAAAAGTTTCAAGTGGATGATAGATCATTAATTTTGCGTTTGCCATGCAATACCTCTTTCCTTTGTTGCCAGAGGCTAAGAGAGACACATCAATTTGAACCATATTTGTGGTACGATTATTTTTCTTTTTTTCCTTTGAAAAATCATTGATTATATACTTATTACGTACATAAAGCTTTTAAAAATTTGGTACTTATTAAATTTTTCTTATTCTTGCGCTTTTATATTTATTTCTAGATTTTTTAAATCTTCTTAAAATCAAATTTAGTTGATTTAGAATTCTTAAACTAAATAAAAAGTATTAGTTGTCATTAATTTTGACGACTTCTAATAAGAAAAGGTTTTAACATAAATATATTTAATCAATTTTAACTCTTAAATATTAGGAAAATTTTATGAAAAGATAATTTTGTCTAAAGTAAAGACTTTTAATGAAGGCCAAAAAGTTCAAACAACATTTCTAAGGTTCTTCACACTTTTAATATATTATAGATGATAGATATAGATAATAGATTATAGATAGATATAGATATAGAATGTACATATAGATTACAAATATAGATATATAATATAGATTAGATTATAGATTATAGATATAGATGAGTCATTTGTTCAAAGGCTAGTGGCATATAATGCCTCACTTGTTACATATTTGCCTTTGTTTCACCAAGATAAGCTCTTAGTTTCTTTTGGTATTCTTTGTAGTAATCCAATTCTTTCCATAGTAGTACCAGACCCTGCAATTTAGGATCATGTACAAGAATCCACAACTAATTACTATACTATATTTATTTTAATTTTGGTGGAACTCAATTCTTTTTTATCTGTCTCAATTTAAAAATATGACACCGGTTTATATGTAGAAGCAATTCCATTTTCATAAGCGAATTCAGAACTGAAACTCTATAAATTACTATAATAATCTCAAGTTAATACTATAATAAGAATTGGATTCACAATCCAGTATTCTATAAATATAAATTTAGTAAATTTCATATTATATATACATAACCTAGACAAAAACTATTGAGTTACACATGAACACTTTACCGAGCAACTAGATGCACCCCTATCCATCTCAAGGTGACTCTAGATATGTAAAATTATGTGAGATAGTATATGTACTTAATTTAAAGTATTACTTTGACCAACTTCCCCTAAAAAAGGTATATATGACATATCATACTCATTCTTTACAATAAAATTCATGACGACAAACTTTTTCCAATCATGAATTAGAATACTATACTCATAATATGCTAAGTGAAGGAAAAGTATCCCACCCAATTAATTTTTCTGTTCCTATTCATAGTGAATTTGGGATTAGAATCCTACTAGTATAAATGAAGTCTATTATTGTTGGAAGAGCTAAAGCAAATCACAAACGCCCCTCTTTGTTGTACAGGTCTGAGGCACGCTCAAGGGGATCTATCTCTCTTATTTAGGTGAGTTTTTTTCGCCTTCTTTATATCTTAAAGTGATAAAGGTTCAACATGTAATTGCCCCTGCGGTATATGTTGAGGTTTCGGATTTAATTATATTTCATATCTTGAGTTACTTGCCCCTTCGGTCTTTGAACAGATTCAAATGCATTTGCAAGTTGTGGTCTACATTATTTTTGTACTCAATATTATTGTACCTTCATAGATACAACTCCCCTTTCAGTCATATACTCCGTGAGGATGTAGATATCTTAAGGCAGCTCGATTTTGACAATCCAAACAGATGGTGGGGCTTTACCATAATCTGTCACAGAAGTAGCGACTTACGTAAGCAGGTCAGGAACATATCTTATCGACCTCTCAATATCTCATAATATCCTATCTCCTACATGACAAGCTCCTTATCCCCAGTCCATAATATCTTAGTTTGTGTATTGCGTTAGAGATCATTCTTATTAAGTCTAACCCACAAGCTGGTTCTATCAAGTTGGTTTTTGTTCATAATAATGGAAACAACCTTGGTTATGAAGTTCTATCTCTTGAGAATATTGGAATGTCCACTTGTCGGTGGTGTGCCATTGACAAGGTGGTACCACCACTGCCTTGTTATGGACAAATAAGGAGTAGCATTCAACTTTTCTTTAGAAAGGGAGTTGCTTATTGCATTTGCTTTGTTAAAACAATGGAGGAGGTTGATGATATACAAGTAGATGTTCTGGATATGGTTAATGAGACCTACATTGGTCGTACTACTTTCCCTAGAGCAAGTTTCTTCCCAGAGTTGGGTATGCTACATCTCTTAGATTGGAATGGACGCCTCTCCTTCGCCCAACTACTGAAAGATGAGCTTCATGTCTTGGTACTAGATGATCATATAAAGTTGAAATGGGTTGAAACAAAGCGCATCATCAAGATGAACTTCTTGAAATCATCCACGTATCATAAAGAGGAGCAAATAACATTCCATGCCTGCGATAACATGTCTACTTTGATATTTATTTGGTAGCAAAATAAGGGAAATTGATTCTTAGGCTATTATGACATTTATACGAGGGATTTTTATACTAGTGAAATGTATGCCAGCTGCTTCAACGATATAAATTATGCTGAACATGATGCTGAACTGGTCATGTTTGAGGTCGTTGCATTATCCTTCTATAGAGCAGGCTTGTAGGAATTAATGCTTTCTTAGATATTGTTCTTGTTATGCAAAAATATATTTATCTCTGTGAAGAATAACTCGACTATGGATGTTATCTCTAATTGATATTCTGTTTAATCCTTATGTTTTATGCCTCTTGAGTTATCGTGTTTCAACAATTTTGTTTTGCTCATCTACTCTTGCTGGTATTTTGAGTTTATGCTACTGGTATAAAGGAGCTTTTGAAATGGAATCTTTCGATAAGTATAGAGCTATGGAGTGTGCTTTGTGCGAGTATTTCAAAAAGTGAAAGTTCTTTCAACTACGTTGTCATTTGTTAACTGTTATCAACCCAATGGACGTGTATTTTCCCCTGAAGATCATGTGAGATGCAAAGAATAGTTAAATAGGAAATTCTGGGGCAAAGAAAGGCATGCCTATTTATGGGCAAAGAAATTTTATTAAATTGAAATCCGTACAAAATTCGGATTATGCTAAAATAAAAATAGATTAGTCCCAAATAAATATTATGGATTAATATAATTGGATTAATTATTTAAGTCCAAACATGTATGGATTTAATTAAAGTCCAATTTTGAATAGGCTAGCCCATTAATTTGGCTATAAATGATGAGCCCAGTTTGCTAAGCGCAAGATATCCTCATATTCTAGAGGCTTAAATAAGCGTCACGTGTCAAATAATGTGGCATACCAAGTCAAGTGAAAGAGCCAATAGGACCATGTCACATGTCAAAATGATACACAAGCCTAGTGAAATCAAAATCCCATAAAAGGTGTCATGTCACTTAAATCTGATTGGTCAAAAGAAGTTCATATTCATCATGACTCTTCCCTTTCCACCACTATAAATAGAGGTCTCATAATTCAGGAAAAAATCCCAAAACTCTAACAAAAAGCAAGAGAAAGTTCGTGGATCAAACGCCGCAATTTCTTAACAAAGCTCAAGCATTCAAGTCAAGTTCATCAAGATTCAAGATCAAGACCTCAATATTCAAAAACAGGCTCAAAAGCCCTTGAATTCAAGCACAAGTCAAGATCAAATCCCTCAAATCAACAAATCAAGTTCAAATTCAAGATCAAGCTCTAATCCCTTGAATTTATATTTGAAAAGACGAATCAAAGTATTCATAGAGATTGTAACACTCATATATTGAAATCAATAAATTGATTGTTGCAATAATTTCTTGTCTCGATTATCTATTTTTTGACCTCAAAAATTTTACTGTCCAACAAATTTTGGCACACCCAGGGGGGATAATATCTACCTCTAATCTCAACTTTTTCAACATAAAAATTCATGTAAAACTCCAAGTCTGCACCCCGAACGTCACACGATGCTTACGACCCCAAAGGACCACAAGCTAACCCATGACTGATAACTGCTATGAGCACTGAATAATAATACAGAAATAATATGGAAGTTAGGATGAAATGTCAAAAGGTTCATAATATGAATACTGATAAATATAGAAACTGATTATAACATCTGACGAACTGAATACTAGCTGAACTAGTCTAGTCTGAAAAGTCTCGAACTGAACTGTTTGAATGTGGAGTTGATGGGACAAGCCCCCAACTAACTTCGACTACAGAAATACTAAAGTTACTGTTATACTTAAATTAAAGAATATTCTCAATATATGAGGACTCACTACTAAATCTGTTGTTGTTAATTGAATCTGTCTAAGAGCGGTCAGGAACCTGAGCATCCGAACCTATGACATAAGATATCATAGCACAAAGAAAGAGTATGCGTCAGTACGTGGAATGTACTGGTATGCTAGATGAGGTAAGGATGAATGTAAGGGTTCATATGCATGAACAATAACTGACTAAATGATATGAAATAATTGAACAAGAGTACATGGATAACTGAAACTACTGTAAATACTAAGTATGCAATACTGCGCATATACATATATATACTATATCTGAGATTTATACTGAAACTGAGTTCTGAGTTCTGATATCTGACATTGCTGATAACTGAATTGCTGATAACTAGATGATTGTGTCTAACAGTCCTAATTCTTTAGAACTGAACTGATTTTTATAGTGAGACTAAAACTGACACTGTGGGAGGTAATCATCTAATCGATATGCCCCTTTCTGAATAGATTTGGAGTTCAACCTATAACCCTAGCTGGAAGGGTATCACTATCGTGCCACGAGTAAAGACAAATTGAAGAGTCACCCTCATCTGGCAGGTGCCTTGAATGAGAATAGTGGTACCCTGAACTGGCAGGAAAAATACCTTATCAACCCTCAATTGGCAGTTTGATATCTCAACCTACACTGTCTATGTAGTTCTAGAATGCAAGGACTACTTCTAAGGATCACACCCTCTACTGGCAGGTGAGCCCTCATTCTTGGCTTCACTCAGTGTTGAATCCTACTTCGAACTGAAGACACTATTTATTATACTGAGCTGAACTGGACTGATACTGAGTTTCACTAGGTTCTATAACTGACTAAGTACAACTGTTTGTGACATTACTATGATTATCTTATAACTACTGTAGTTCTAGGTAAACGGATAGATTTTTGGGTATAGAATTTCCCCAGGACCCGATTGAAAGTAAAGATGGCATGATCTCAAAAGCATAACAATAGTTGCTTGTTAACAATGCATTCATTTAAACATTTTGTCAAACACTTGAGATACATGAACTTATGCATGAATCGGACCACATAATAACATGTCATGATTTCACTATTCAATTCACATAGGACTTTTATCAAACACTTAGAGAGCAGATTATTTCACATAATAATAGTCAATATATGAAAATCATGGATACAGTACTCAATTCTAAATTCAACGTTCAACATGCAAATCATATAATTTATCACACATGCTAATTTAATTACTTGAAACTTGTAATTAATCATGGATTAAAAACCCAAATAATAGCATGGACATGAATACAATAAATTTCAAATACTTAATTCATAAATCTGAGAACATGTATGTTTAAATAGGGTTCTTGGACCCCAAAGGTGAAAGGACCCCATGAATGAACACCAAACATACCTAAGAGAATGAGGTCTTGGAGGATTTCTTAAGAATTGCTCTTGATTCTTGAAGTCTAGGATTTTGTATATTGGGGGAATGCTCTTGAATTTGGGGAAACTTTAATAAAAAAATGACTAATTAGGTGATTTAGGGCATAAATCTTTTGTTTAGGACTGATAAGGGCAGTGGAAAAAAACCAGATTGCCCTTGGAAAGAAATTAAAATTCATCACTGAAAGTCCCGATTTTGGCCTCCACCACGACATGGTGGCATCGCGGTGAGCCACTGTATCTTGGCTGGAAACTATTTTAAAAAAAGGCAAGCATGAAATTGACCCTTGGCATGCCACGGAGGGATCACGGAGTCACACTGAAAAATGACGATTGGGAAAAAGGCCGTTGGCGCGATGTGCCGTTATCGTGGAGCTTCACTGGAAAAAGCTAATTGGGAACTGGCATTTCTTCGTGATACAGGCTTATCATGATGGAACACTGGAATTTGAGAATTGCCATTTGGACCCTTACTGCGAGGCAGTGCTTCTCCAGTTCATACACTGTTTTACAAAAACTGCTATAACTCTTCACCCGAGTATTATATTTGGGCTAATTTTATATCGTTGGAAAGCTGACTGAATTTTCTATGTAATAATAGGTCTTAAACAGAAAAATTCTAAGTATTTTGAAAAATTTATATAGAAATACTCGTGTACTGAGAGTTAAACTGAGCTAGGGAAATATGGGGTATTATAGTATCTCCCCCTTGGAAACATTCATCCTCGAATGAGACTGATTAAACTAAGAAATACTGATAGACTGAGTTTACATACTGAACATGCACAACTGAAGAATGCGTTCATGACTGAACTGATTCATCAATGCATGACTGTCATGAAGATGATATGCAATGGTAATTGATACTAAGTTTTTCCTTGTAACTAAACATGGAACTGAGTAAAGTTATGGAAGACTATTACCTCAAGCTGAGTCTGAGTTTGTGGAGAAGAGGTGTGGATACTTGGTCTGCATAGCTACTTCTACTTCCTAAGTAGCTCCCTCAATGGACTAATTCCACCAAAGAACTTTGACCAAGGGAACTTCTTTGTTCCTTAGTCTACGAATCTAACGATTGAGGATTTGAACTTGAACCTCTTCAAAAGAGAGATCCTTCTGAATATCTATGCCCTCTAAGGGGACTACGACTACTGGGTCACCAATGTATTTTTTAGCAAGGATACATGGAATACTGGGTGTACTGAAGCTAGATCTGAAGCCAACTCAAGCTCATAAGCTACCTTTCAAAAACGGCTGAGAATTATGTAAGGACCGACATATCGGGGACTAAGCTTTCCCTTCTTGCCGAACCTCTTTACTCCCTTCATGGGATAGATTTTAAAGTACAAAAAATTGCCAATCTCAAACTCAAGATCCTTTCTTCTCATCTCTACATATGATTTATGTCGGTTCTAGGTTGCCCTAAGCCTTTCTCTGATCAACGGGACCTTCTCTAAGGCATCAAATACTAAGTCAGCCCTACTACTGCGGCCTCACCTAATTTAAACCAACCAATTAGAAACCTACATCTCCTACCATAAAGAGTCTCAAATGGAGCCATCTGAATATTGGAATTATAGTTGTTATTATATGTGAATTTGAGCAAAGGCAAGTGATCATCCCAACTACCCTTAAAATCAACAACACACGCTCTTAACATATTTTCTAGGGTCTAAATGGTCCTTTTTACTTGACCATCTCTCTGAGGGTGAAAAGTCATACTGAGGTGGACTTGGGTACCAAGACCCTTTTGGAATGCTTTCCAGAAGTGAGAGGTAAATTGGGTATCTCTATCTGAGATGATGGATACTGGGACTTCATGTAACCTAACCAAATTTTTGATATAGAGTTTGGCGTGGTCCTCAGCTGAATAGGAAGTATGGACTGGCAAGAATTTAGCAGATTTGGTCATCCTATCTACGATAACCTAAATTGAAACATGTTGATAACGAGCACGAGGCAAACCTATCACAAAGTTCATGTTCACTTCTTCCCATATCCATGTGGGAATACTAAACTCCTGTATGGACCACCCACTAGGCTTCTGTTGATCAATCTTAACCTGCTGACATGTAGAGCACTTAGCTACAAACTCTGTCATATCCCTCTTCATCCCACTCCACCAATAGATCTCTTATAAATTATGGTACATATTTGTGGACCCTAGATGAATCTAGTAATGATCACCGTGCACTTCTATAAGAATTCATTGCTTCAATTCATCTACACATGGTACACATAACCTACCCTAAAACACAATACACCATCTCCCCCTCGGGAGAAAACTTTTACTTTCTAATCTTTGACTGACTCTTTCAACTTAACTAGGATAGGATCTCTGTCCTCCTTTTCCTTTACCTCATAAACCAGAGATGATTCTAAACTATTCTGCACCCATACACTATTCTCTACTGAATCAACTAAGCGAACACCTTATCGTTTAAGCTGATGAACTTCCCGAACTAACTTTTTCTTACCATCCTCAACATGAGCAACACTATCTATAGATAATCTACTGAAAGTATCTACCACTACATTGGCCTTTCCTGGATGATACAAAACACTCATATCATAATCTTTCAACAATTCTAACCACCTTCTTTGATGTAAGTTCAAATTTTTTGGAGAGAACACATACTGCAGGTTTTTGTGATCTGCGAACTCATCTACATACACCCCATACAAATAATGCCTCCAAATCTTTAAGGCAAATACTACCTTACCTTTTTGCATAAGGAAACAACCCAAACCTCTTCTGGATGTATCACAGCACATAACAAACTTATTTGAACCATCTGGTAATGTCAAAACTAGGTTGTAGTGAGTCGAGTCTTCAAGTCCTTAAAATTCTTCTCACAATAATCTGACCACTGAAACTTGACTTTTTCTAAGTCAATCTGGACATGGGGGATGCAATAGATGAAAACCCTTTAACAAACTGACGGTAATATCAGCTAAACCCAAGAAACTCCTGATATCTGATGGAGAAATAGGTCTAGGTCAGTGTTTCACTGCTTCGGTCTTTTGAGGATCAACTCTAATGCCATCACTAGAAATAATATGACCAAAGAATGCTACTAACCTTAGCTAGAATTCGCACTTACTGAATTTGGCGAACAACTAATGGGCTTTGAATGTCTGATGTACAATTTTAAGGTGATCTGCGTGATTATTATTGCTATGAGAATAGACAAGAATGTCATCGATAAATACTATAATGAATATGTCCAAGTACTGGTTGAACACGTGGTTCATTAAGTCCATGAAAGCTGTTGGAGAATTTGTGATACCAAAGGACATGACTAAAATCTCGAAGTGACCAAACTGGGTTTGGAAAGTTGTTTTCAAAATGTCACATTCTCTGACTCTGAGCTGATGATAGCCTAATCTGAGGTCTATCTTAGGAAAGTAACTGGCACCCTGAAGTTGGTCAAACAAATCATCAATTCTGGGAAGTGGGTATTTATTCTTGACTGTAACTTTGTTCAACTAACAGTAGTCTATACACATTCTAAGAGAACCGTCTTTCTTTTGGATAAATAGCACTGGTCAGCCCCATGGGGAAATATTGGGTCTGATGAACCCCTTATCTAAAATATCCTTTAACTATTCTTTTAACTCTCTAAGTTCAGCTTGAGAAATTCTGTATGGTGGAATAAAGATAGGTTGAGTATTGGAAAAAGGTCTATTCTGAAGTCAATTTCCCTTTTGGGAGAAACTTTAGGAAGATCTTCGGGAAACATATTTGAGAATTCATTTACTACTGGAACTGACTCAAGACTAGGGGTCTCTGAACTAGAGTCTTTGACTCACATAAAATGATAGACATATCCCTTGGATATCATTTTTCTTGCTCTAAGGTATGAAATCAACTGACCCTTAAGCGTTGAGTACTATCCCTCTATTCAAGGACTGGTTCATTTGGAAACTGAAAATGAACAATTTTGTTTCTATAATCAACTGAGGCATAATATGAATGGAGCTAATCCATGCTGAGAATAATGTCAAAATCTCTCATCTCTTACTCTACTAAGTCTGTTGAAGTGACTTTCTAATATATCATAATCGGACAGTTCCTGTATACCCATCGGGCTGTGATAGACTGACCTACTGAGGTATAGACTGAGAAAGGCTCTATTAAGATTTTTGGTCTGACTTTGAAATTGACTGCTATGTAAGGAGTTACAAAAGACAAAGAAGATCCTGGATCTAATAAGGCATAAACATGTAAATAAAAGATCTATAATATACCAATGACCACATCAGGAGAACTTTCTTGATCTTGTCGAGACTAAAGTATATAAAGCCTATTTAGACGTTGCCCACTGGTGGTACTGGAAGTGACACTCTGCTGATTCGGGCGACCAGACTGAGCTGAGGGACAATTGTACTGACCCAAAGAACCTAACTGAGGAAAATCTCTGATTCTATGGCCTGGCTTGCCATACCTGAAACATACATCACTGCCAGCCCTGTAGACACCCTGATAGTTTCTACCATATTTTTGATATAGAGGATTTTTTCGAGCAATGCTAATAATACCCTGAGATTTAGATCCTGGCGCCCTATGGAACTGAAGATTTTGGGCGAAACTGGAAACGATTAGCGCCCTCTGACTTAGGCCGAGTAAAATTAAAGATGCCTATTCTAGCTCTCTTGTTCTCCCTCTCTCTCTTCTTATTTTTAGCCTCTTTTATCGGTTGGGAATGGACCATAAGCCTAGATATGTCCATATCCTTAATTAGCATCGCAGTTCTGCACTCTTTAACCATACTCTCTGACATCCCAGACATGAAGTTGCTCATTTTGGATCTATTATCTGCTACTACATGGGGAGCATACCTAGCTAACTGAGTAAACGTGAGGGAATACTCTTTCACACTCATGTTTCCTTGCTTGAGGTTGATAAACTCTAACACTTTGGCTTCTCTCAGCTCTAAGGGAAAGAATCTATTTAGAAAAGTAGTAGCAAACTCTTCCCATTCTATGGGCTCAATATTTTTACCCATGTCTACCTTCCACTACTTAAACCACGTATGAGATACATCTTGCAGCTGATAGGCAGCTAACTCAGCAATCTCACTAGAATTCATGCCCATAATATCTGTGACTTTCTACACCTAATTGAGGAACTCTTATAGATCCTCTTCAGACTTAGATACTGAAAATAGGGGAGGATTTATTTGGGTGAAGTCCTGGATCTTGGTTGCAGCAGTATTGGCCACTAGGTTGGCCTAAAAAGTAGCTGGCCGTTCATTTTGAGCTGCTAAGGAATGGGCTAGAGTGGTGAATACAGCTCTGAATTCTGCGTGGGAGACATGCTCGTCCAAGGGATTGCCTGTATGGGCTGAGTCGCTGACTGATTTCCTGTTCTTTTTCCATTGGTCTTTTTGGGAGGCATGTTCTATAAACGGAAGGAAGAAAAAAAATTAGACTGAGAATTTAACTTGATCTCATGCTCACTCGCACGACATAAATACTGAAAGAAGGGAAACTTTTTCCTAGAACTTCTCATAGCCTCTATTCCATAAGTATGGCATGCTACACACCCATGCACAAGACTCTAATAGATGCAGATTTCAAACTCCATGGGACTCTTTTGGACCTTAGTCTCTGATACCATGTTTGTAAGGCCCTGAGTCTGCACCCCGGGCATCACACAGTGCTTACGACCCCGAAGGACCACAAGCCAACGCATGAGTAGTACTTACTGTGAGAACTGAATAATAATAATAAAATAATGCAGAAGTTAAGTTGAAATTCCATAAGGTTCGTAATATGAATACTAATAAATATAGCAACTAATAATAACATCTGATGAACTAAATACTATCTGAATTAGACTAGTCTGAAAAGCCTCTAACTGAACTATCTAAATGTGGAGTTGATGGGACAAGCCCCCAACTAACTCCGACTACTGAAATACTGAAGCTATTGTAATACTAAAATAAAAGAATATCCTCGATAGTTGAGGACTCATTACTGAATCTATTGCTGCTAACAGAATCTATCTAAGCGGGGTCAGGAACCTAAGCATCCGAACCTATGATATGAGATATCATAACATAAAGAGAATGTATACGTTAGTACGTAGAATGTACTGGTATACTAGATGATGTAAGGCTGAATGCAAGGGTTCATACACATGAACAGTATGCAATACTGTGCATATACATATATATAATATATCTGAGATTGATACTAAAAATGATTTTTGAGTTCTGATATCTGATATCTAATATCTGATATCTGATATCTAAGATTACAGATAACTGAATTACTGATAACTGGATGACTATGTCAGACAGTCTTGATTCTATAGAATTAAACTAATTTCTATACTGAGACTGAAACTGAGATATGAAAGGTAATCATCTAACTGATATGCCCCTTTCTGAATAGATTTAGAGTCTAACCTATAACCTCAGCTAGAAGGGTGTTAGTACCACTATACGAGTAAAGACAAACTAAGGAGACACCCTCATCTGGTAGGTGCCCTAAATGAGAATGGTGGTACCCTCAACTCGCTAGTAAAACACCTTATCAACCCTTAACTAGCAGGTTGATATCTTAACCTATACTGGCTATGTAGTTCTGGAATGTAAGGACTGCTTCTAAGGATCACACCCTCTACTGGCAGGTGATCCCCCATCCTTGGGTTCACTCTATGTTGAACCCACTCGCAATTGAAGAAACTGATTATTATACTGAGTTGAACTGAACTGATACTGAGTTTCACTAGGTTCTGTAACTAACTGATGACTACTGTTCATGACATTTCTGAGATTATCTTATAACTACTATAGTTCTAAGAAAACAGCTAAATTTTCGGGTATAGAATACCCCCAGGACTCGTAGCATTGAAAGTAAAGCATGGCATGATCTCAAAAGCATAACAATAGTTGCTTGTTAACAATGCATTCATTTAGATATTTTGTCAAACACTTGATTTACATGAATTTGTGCATGAATAGGACCACATAATAATATGTCATGATTTCACTATTCAATTCACACAGGCTTTTTATCACACGGTTAGGGAGCATGATTGTTTCATATAATAATAGTCAACACATGAACATATGGATACAATACTCAATTGTAAATTCAAGGTTCAACATGCAAATCATATAATTCATCACACATGCTAATTTAATTGCTTGGAAGTTGTAATTAATTATGGATTAAAACCCAAATAATATCATGGACATGAATACAATTAATTTTAAGCATTTAATTCATAAATTTGAGAACTTGTATGTTTAAATAGGGTTCTTGAACTCCATGGGTGAAATCAACCCATGAATGAACACCTAACATACCTAAGAGGATGAGTTCTTGAAGGTTCTTAGAGGATTTCTTGAGAATTGTTCTTGATTCTTGAAGTCTAGGGTTTTGTATTTTGAGGGAATGCTCTTGATTTTAGGGAAACTTTAATAAACAAATGACTAATTAGGTTATTTAGGGCATAAATCTCATGTTTAGGATTGATTAGGGCCATGGAAAAAGATCAGATTACCCCTGAAAAGAAATTAAAAATTGTCACTGAAAGTCCCAATTTTAGCCTCCACCGTGACGCGGTGGCATCGTGGTGTGCCATTGGATCTTGGCTGGAAACCGTTTAAGAAAAGACAAGTGTGAAATTAACCCTTGGCGCGGTGCGGAGGGATCACGGAATTACACTGGAAAATGACGATTGGGAAAAAGGCCCTTGGCGCGATGCACCGTTATCGTGGAGCTTCACTGGAAAAATCCAATTAGGAACTGGCATTTCTCTACGATATGGGCTTATCATGATGGCACACTAGAATTTGATAATTACCATTTGAACCCTCACCGCGATGTAGTGCTTCTCCATTTCTCACACTGCTTTACAAAAACTGCTATAACTCTTCACCCGGGTACCAGATTTGGGTGAATTTTATATTGTTGAAAAGTTGAAAAAATTTCCTACGCAATGGCAGTTATTAAACTAAAAAATTCTAAGTATTTTGAAAAATTTATATAGAAATACTCGCATACTAAGAGTTAAACTGAGCTAGAAAAATATGGGGTATTACAATTCAAGAACATGGAAATGACTTTCACAATAGAAGAACAAATGGAAAAGCAGTTGAATACTTGACAAATTGCATTCAAGAACAAGATGCTAAACTTGCCAGGTTAATAAATAACATAGACAGCATGTATGAGAGAGAACTAAGTCAGACACCCATAAAGCTTCCTAAATTTGAAGAGAAAAAAGAGTCATTAAAAAGGCACACAACAACGACCAAAGAGCTTCAAGTCTCTATTGAAGGTTTGATTCCTATTGGTCAATTAAAAGACTTCATCATAGGAGCAATCAAAGATAAATTTGATTCCTCATCCAAATTTTCTCTCACATATGCAAAGTTGTATACATAAAGGATTGATAACTTGAAGATGCCTAATGGATATCAACCTCTTAAGATTCAACATTTTGATGGAAAAGATGACCCTAAACAATATATAGCATACTTTATTGAGATTGCAATGAGTCTAGATCATATGGTGATCATCTTGTCAAGCAGTTCATAGGATCTCTCAAAGAAAATGCCTTTGATTGGTACACTGTCCTCGAACCTGGTTTTATAGATAGTTGGGAGCAATTGGAGCAAGAATTTCTTAATCGTTTCTATAGCACAAGATATATCATTAGTATTACTGAACATACAAAGGCTCGCCAAGATGAATATGAGCCAGTTGTTGACTTTATCAATCGGTGGAGAAGTTTGAGCTCAACTATAAAGATCGTCTTAGTGAAACTTTTAGCATTAAAATGTGCATTTAAGGCATGAATTAGGGTCTTTGATACATCTTTCAAGGATTAAAACCCAATACATTTGAAGAATTGGTAACTCATGCACATGATATGGAATTAAGAATGGCTATATGAGATCAATAGATGCTTGTCTATGAGCATCACAAAGTTGAAGATATAGAATACCTTCATAGTGGGGGCAAGTTTACACCCGAAGATGAATTTGAAGAGACTATTTATGGCTCAGATCTCCTCAATGTATGATCTTAAATTGCAAGTTACAAAACTCCTCAACGTATGAGTCTAAACTACAAATTAAAGTGCTCTTCAACGCATGAACATAAACTGTAAGTTACAAAACTCCTCAACGCACGAGTCTAAATTACAAGTTAAATTTCCCCTCAACGCATAAGCTTAAACTGCAAGTTATAAAACTCCTCAATGCACGAGCCTAAATTGTATATTACCAAGCTCTTTAAATTTAAGCTAACTGTTACAAAGCTCACCAAGTTGCGAGCTAAATTTTCAAATCACAAAGCTCTTCAAATTCGAGCAAAATCTTCAAGTCTAATTGCCCCTCAAAATGCGAGACTAAACTATATATCACCAAGCTTTTCAAATTTGAGCTAAGTATTTAAGTCAAAATACTTCTCAAAACATGAGCCTAAACTCTATATCACTAAGCTTTTTAAATTCGAGGTAACTCTTTAAGTCTAAAAACTTCTTATGGCACGAGTATAAAATGCATGTCCACTCCTGGCCTACAAGAGTATAAACTGTGTATGACTCTAAAAAAATACTCACCTAGAACTACGTTGTGACTTGATCCTCTTTATTGAGGTAGTAGGCACTTGGAATTTCATCCTGAGTTCAATTACATAAGTGTGAAAAAGTATATGTCCCAGCTTGATTCGCCATATGAAAGTTAATCTTGCATATAACTCAATTAAGTTTTTGACTCATGCCAAATACTTGTGGCTCAATAGGGGCAACCCATCAAAAAGAAAAAGAGTTCCTTCAATGGAATTTGGAATGCTAAAGTTCTCCAAGCCTACAATTAAAAGGATCTCAAAATTTTTATGCCTTAAGGTGGACAAAATTTGTCCCTTTGCACCTTAAGACAGGCTCAAATAGGTTTATGCTAGAATGGATATCAAAATTTTCATTCCTTAAGGTGGATAAGATTTGTCTTTTTGAACCTCAAGCTGGCCTCTCACGGTGCTATCCTTAAAAGGATATCAAAATTTCCATGCCTTAAGGTGGACAAGATTTGTTCCTTTGCACCTTAAGCTGGCCTCTCACGGGTTTATCCTTTAAAGGATATCAAAATTTTTGTGCCTTAAGGTGGACAAAATCTTCTCCTTTACACCTTAAGCTGACCTCTTATGTGTTTATCCTTAAAAGATTTCATAACTTAACGTGGACAAGATTTGTCCCTTTGCACCTTAAGTTGGCCTCTAATAGGTTTATCCTTGAAAGGATATCAAAATTTTCATGCCTTAAGGTGGACAAGATTTATGTCTTTGCACCTTGATCTGGCCTCTCACGGGTTTATCTTTAAAAGGATATTGAAATTCCCATGCCTTAAGGTGGATAAGATTTGTCCTTTTTCACCTTAATTTGGCCTTTTACGTGTTTATCCTTACAGAAATATCAAAATTTTCATGCCTTAAGGTGGACAAGATTTGTCCATTTGCACCTTATTCTGGCCTCTAATGGATTTATCCTTAAAAGGATATCGAAATTTCCATGCCTTACAGTGGACAAGATTTGTCCCTTTACATCCTCTCACGGGTTTATCCTTAAAAGGATATCAAAATTTTCATGTCTTAAGGTAGACAAGATTTTTCCCTTTGCACCTTAAGTTGGCATTTAGATGGATTTTTGTTATGCAAAGGGATGGTTTTGAAGTTAAATTGGTCGATCTTAGAGGGTACGGAGGTGAAGTTAAACTCTCGCACCCTAAGCTGATTGTTGCATAGACACCGTCTGAAAGTCAAATTGGTTGGTCTTAGAGTGTACGGAGGAAAATTTAAACTCTATTAACCTAAGCCGATTATTGCATAGCCACCATATTGAAGTCAAATTGGTCGGTCTTAGAGTGTACGGAGGAGAAGTTAAACTCTCGCACCCTAAGTCGATTCTTGCATAACCACCTTCTTGAAGTCAATTTGGTCGATCTTAGAGTGTACGGAGGCAAATTTAAACTCTTTCACCCTAAGCCAATTGTTACATAGCCACCATCTTGATGTCAAATTGTTCGGTCTTAGAGTGTAGGAGGAGAAGTTAAACTCTCGCACCCTAAGTCGATTGTTGCATAGCCACCATCTTAAAGTCAAAATTGGTCGGTCTTAGAGTGTACGGAGGCAAAGTTAAACTCTCTCACCCTAAGTCAATTGTTAAATATTGATATTTGTTTCAACCCTGCAAAAAAAAAAGGAAACAAGAAAGAAAGCAAAAACACAAATAGAAAGAATATTAGCTATCAGAACATTGCGCTCTTGAAAGTTGTATATCGCCAATTTGGATTGAGACAAGATGTCTTGATGATAATAAAGCCCTAAAAATCTATTTGAAAGCAATCAAAATTCTCTTTATTGGTGATGGTCCCATATCAAGATATAAATTATTTGGTGAGGCGATGCAAATCTGAAATCCTCTGCCGGACAGCATATAAGATCGACTTCAAAAAATCATCTAGAACAATCTACGAAGTGTTAAAATTTAAATTTTGGATATGTTATATATGCATATTTTTGGGATCTATAAATTAAGTGCATCATAATTTTGATACTCCCACATTGAGATATAATTTTTTTTGGTGACGTTGCGTAAATCTGAAAGTGCTGATGCATCAAAACTAAATGTTGATTTTGGGATAACACCTAAAATAATTTCGGAAGTATTAAATTATGAATTATAAATATGATGTATATACTTTTGTTTTGTTTCACAAGAATCAAGCTGCTTTCAATTTTGTCTTTCCTGCTTCAAGATATAAAAGTTTAGTAAAGACGCACAAATCTGAAATTTTTAGCATGATAAAATTCAGGATTAAATTAAAAAATTATCGAGAATTATATTGAAAGAATTTAAAGCTGAATTTTTTTATATGTTATAGATCTCAAATTCTAGTTTTTGAAATATCAAACGGTTCATGATTTTGATATTCCTACAATAAGATATGAATTTTCTACCACTAAGATGTTGTGAGAAAAAAAAAGTGACGAAAATAAAAGAAAAGTAGGAGGGAAAGAAATTACCTTAATATTGTTCATGGCTTGAAAACTTCAAAGTTGTTATCCAAAAAGTGGAGAACCTACATTCTTTTATAGAGTTGTAGGATGGATGTTTTCTTCTCCAATATAAATTCAAATTGGAAGAGCTTCCATCTCCAATACAAATTCAAAGCTTTCATCTCCAATACAAATTCAAATTGGAGGTTGTTTCCTTCTCTCATATAAATTCAAATTGGAGGTTGTTTCATTTTCCCATACTAATTCAAATTGGAGGTTGTTTCCTTCCCTAATACAAATTGGAAGAGTTTTTATCTCCAATACAAATTCAAATTGGAGGTTATTTTATTCTCCCATACAAATTCAAATTGGGGTTTTTTTCTTCTCCAATATAAATTTAAATTGGAAGAGTTCTATTCCTGGTTAAGTAAGGCGGTAAAAAGTTTTTCAAAATCTATTTGGAATGGGATGTCATGCCTCACCATCGGGTCTTACGTGTAGAGATTCATGAAAAAAAATAAGAGATTTCTTGAGAGGAAATATCAATACATAAATTGCATGATTCAACTTTATGGAAATATTTGAAACGCGAAGAGAACATGTTTAAATAAATCATAATTCAAGTCTAGTCTCAAAAAGATTACATATCTCGACAAGTCTTGAAATAGGGGGCATTTTGTGGTCAACAAAATTTTATTAAATTGAAATCCGTACGAAATTCGAATTATGTTAAAACCAAAATAGATTAGTCCCAAATAAATATTGTGGATTAATATAATTGGACTAATTATTTAAGTTCAAATATGTATGGATTTAATTAAAGTCCAATTTTGATTAGGCTAGCCCATTGATTTGGACTATAAATGATGATCCCACTTTGCTAAGACCATGATATTGTCATATTATAGAGGCTCAAATAAGTGTCACGTGTCAAACAACATGGCATGCCAATGCAACTGAAAAGCCAATAGGACCATGCCACATGTTAAAATAATGCAGCAGACTTAGTGAAATCAAAAGCCCATAAAAGGTGTCATGTCACTTAAATCTGATTGGTCAAAGAAAGTCCATATTCATCATGACTTTTTTCTTTCCAAAACTATAAATAGGGGTCTCATAATTCAGAAAAAAAACTCAAAACTCTAACAAGAAGCAAGAGAAAGCTCGTGGATCAAATGTCATAATTTCTCTACAAAGCTCAAGCATTCAAATCAAGTTCATCAAGATTCAAGATCAAGACCGCAATATTCAAGAACAAGCACAAAATCCCATTATCAAGCCTCAAATCCTATTGGGGCAAACTGGCACCCGTAACCGAGGAGGCCCGGGAGAACTAGCTCATAACCTTATACTTCCCATGCATACCTCTATGACAACCCAAAATTCGAACAGCATCATGTCGCATATAAAAGGAAATAATCACCTGTATAAGCTCGAGCAAACATATATATGTATATACAATACTTGGCCATTGGAGCCATCACGTCTATTAACAAAAATCCACCTTGATTGTACATTAGGTATACAAAGGCTCTAGACTATACACAGAGTTTAACTAAGGTCGGGACACACCCCGACATATAAATAACTTCTATACAATACCAAAAGTGACTGGATATGACACAGAAAGCCCCGAAGTAAACTGGAGCTCGCCAAAAGCAGCTGGATATCCTGGCTCCTACTTGTGCAGTGTATGAGCTGAGGTACCTGTGCCTGCAGCATGAAATGCAGATCCCCCGTAAGGGACGTCAGTACGAAATATGTACTAAGTATGTAAAGCTGTAGATAATCACATATGATATAGGAGCTCAATAGAAATCAGAAACAAGTGAATAAATCGTAATAGGAGTGGATCACACTTACTAGAACTTGTGACAACCTGTACATTGTATTTATTCAATTACTTTACCTTTATTCTTATCATCTTTGTAATCATTACTGTGCTATACTGTGACCATTAGGCTGCCTCCAGTACATATCAACTGGAATCGACCCATGATATACTTATGCCCTTGGGATACCACCCATAAACACATAAATAGGGATCCACCCATGATAGGCTTATGCCCCTGGGATACCACCCAATAAGAGAGAACTTCCATCACTTAGTTCAATTAATCTTTGAGATTGTTATTTCGGTTGCCACCGTATTTTTGATACTTTGAAACAAGGATACATCAATAGGAGACATATAAATAGACCATCAATGCAATAACAATGAAGTAAGAACTCATTGGCACATCAATGAAGTGTTTTGGAGCATCAATGCCATAACAATGAAGTATGAACTTATTGGTATATCAATGAAATGTTTTGGAGTCATTAATAGCACATGGATCATATTTGAGTAACTGGATACCTTCTGACATTCATTAGTGCAATAAACATGTAAGATTTGGAAGACAAGTAAGTATTGGAATGTCTTGACATCTTGTAGGATGGAAACAAGTTCATTAGTAACGTAGGACATCATACAAAACCATTATGGATCATATGTTATTGAATAAATTTGGAAACTTTCTTAATAGAACAATTGTTCACTTTCATGCCAAAGATATGGTATAGAGTATGCTTTACATACCTGACTTTCAACCTTCAATACTAATCCCAAATGGACTTCCCGTTTTTTCGGATTACTTATCTACAATGAACATATATAGCAATCTAGTATTAGTGACCAAACGTCACAATTCAATTATTTGAATTCACCAAACTAGTGTTTAAGTAGTAAGCCTTAATTACACCATAAAGGGTGTCACTTTAACCCTCTTATACTCCAATTACATTCACATGTCATGCGTATTCATCAACATCGTCCAATATCAAGTTTGGATTCATTTATCCTTCCAACCAATCCATTAAACCAAATTGAGTCATAGACATAAATAATCATCAATTCAATAGTATATCACCGTATCCACCTTCCATAACTCAATTACCATATCCACCTTCCACAATTCAATACAACCAAACCATGCAAAATAGTCCATAACCCTATTTTCATCACCTTTCAATATCAACCAATACATATAATCCTCTATCACACATATACATATGGAAAAGAAAAAAGGCAAACAATATTCATACCTTAGAATTCACCTCTTGATTATGCAATCCTGTTTGCACAAATAATAGATGCCGTTCGAAGCTCTCGAGATGACAAACGCAGTTATCGAATTACTTTGGAATTTCTACGGCTGAATCAAAAGTAATTTAAAGGTCAAATTTTGCTAGGGTTTGTTCTTTCTCAATGATTGATGATGAAAATGAGTTTTTAAACTCATATACATGTATATATACACATATTCCCGTCCATAATATAATAGGAAATGACCAAAATGCCATTAAAATTTAAATAATGTCAAATCTGTCCTTTGGTGGACTGTTTTGATATGCTAAAGTAGATCGACCATAACTCTTTGCTCCGATATCGTATTTAGGTGAAATTGGTATCATTGGAAGTATAATTCAAAGGGATTTCATTTCATATAAAGTAGGCCACCCAGTTCCTCCTGTACAAGGAGTTATGGTCGTTTGAAGTTGATCCTAAAAATCTGTTTTGATAGGCTGAAGTAAAACGATTATAACTCTTTACTCAGACGTTGGATTTGGATGAAACCAATTGCATTGGAAAGAAGACTCAAAGATCTTTATTTTCATAGGTTGAAGATATCCCAGTTCATTATATTAAGGGAGTTATGATCATTCGAATTTGACCCGAAAATTTGGCTGGCCTCAGTAGTTTGTGTGCAGGAAATTTTCCTGCACATTTATTATTCTCAAATATCCCGGCCACCATTTTATAGTTTCGAACGTGCTCGATTATATCCAAAACCTATCCATTTTTGGAAATCTTTATATCGTTGGAAAGCTTATTCAATAACCTTTGCATGGAACCATCGACGGGCAAATTCCGGTATAAATAAAATAAAAAAAATTAATTCAATATAAATAAGACCAATACACGTACTTGAATACGCCAATACACATACTTGAATACGGGGTGTTACACCCTTGAATTCAAGCACAAGTCAAGATCAAGTCCCTCAAATTAACAAATCAAGTTCAAATTCAAGATCAAGCTTTAAGCCTTTAAATTTATATTTGAAAAGATGAATCAGAGGATTCATAGAGATTGTAACACTCATATATTGAAAGCAATAAATTGATTGTTGTAATATTTTTTTGTCTCGATTATCTATTTTTTGACCTCGAAAATTTTACTGTCCTATTGTTGAGTCAAATGTCTTGTTATCCTCACCTCCCTTCTAAGTGTGCTATGGTTGCATTGGAATTGAGTTCTTTATATTCTTATTCCTTCTATGATATATATTTCTCTTTGTTTTAATTGCTTTTTTTTTTCATTTTGCAATGTACTGAGAGTATCAGACTAATGCAATACCAAAAGGATTATCAATGATGGAAGATTCAGGACGTGAGGCACGAGAAAAAAGTAGTACTACTTTCTTCTTTTTTCATTAATAGTAGTTTTAATCAATGCCATTACTTTTAACAATTTTCAAAGTTATTTACTAAATATGTGTATTTTATGTTACATTGCTTTACTTTTACAATTCAACATATTCTCAAGTTTATAATTATGTTTTCTTTTCAGAGTGAAAATATTACAAAGAAAATTAAAATTGATAATGAATTTACTATATATTTGTACATATATTTTCCATTTTCCTCATGCATCACCACACAGAGTCACTCCCACGGCTCAACTCACGGTTATATATTATACCAGAGCAGCATGGCCCGTGTCAGCACAGACCCAACATTAAGATATTTTGACTATGTACAATAAGTTAGGTTGATGTCAATTTCAATTGTGAATTATAAAACGTGAATACACAAAACATATTAACTACATTTTTCAAGGAGCCAAATTATTTCACAAGATAATTATGTATAGCTTATATGTCTAACAAAATTCAATTTATTTTGAAGTTTAGATCTTTAA
This sequence comes from Capsicum annuum, assembly GCF_002878395.1. Classification (NCBI taxonomy): domain Eukaryota; kingdom Viridiplantae; phylum Streptophyta; class Magnoliopsida; order Solanales; family Solanaceae; genus Capsicum; species Capsicum annuum. The sequence continues at coordinate 169,464,365 of NC_061117.1, forward strand.
TCATATGACTGAGATTTGTTACATTAAGTATAAAATATGAATTTAAAATTGATACATAAAACTTGACATTTATTGTATAAAATAGAGATTAATTATTGAAAAAGATAAAAGGTTATCTAGTCATTCCATATTACATCACATGTGAGTTGAAATTAATAACTCAAAATTGCATTGTATTCCTCTACTAAGCCGACATAAAACATCATTTGATTTCATTTTTCCTTCTTTTTTATTTGTCAATTTCTTCTTTGAAGTTAAATTAAATTAATATTTTAAATTTAAATTTTAAGTATTTTGAAATTCTAAAAAAAAAAAAATATAAGTTACCATCTGTCATATTAATTTAAGTTATTTGACTTTGAAAATACGATAAAATATACTTCTATAAATGTTTTATCGAACTTTGCTTTTGTAAATGTTTCTTCCATTGAAACGTAAGAGTCTTTTGTTAGAGTGTATAAAAATAATTTTGAATAAAATGTATTGGTAATGTTTGCATTAGTAATGTTTGTATTAGTAATACTGGTATTATTTATACTAACATTAGTTCTTAAGCATTGTTTGATGTGCTATATTAGAACTTGCGTTTTCAATCTTGATATATTTAACAAAAGTATTTTAAAAAAAAAAAAAAGAATAAGATTCATTCGGGATCTAGCATGAGTTCAATATATGTCATTTTTTATCTCAATTTATGTGATACAAATAGAATTTAAATAATCAATCATACTTTTAATATGTATTTAGATAATTTAATTTGTTAACAATTGCAATTTATAATATTTTTATGTAATTTTCAAATAATATATATTATTTTTCTTGTTCTAACTTTTGTGGCATTGATAGTCAATTTTATTTTAAAAATAATTTTAGTTTTTAATTATTGTGATTTATAATACTTTTATTCTATTCCAATTTAAGTGACACTAAAATAATTTTGAGATTTAATCAAATATTTTATATTTTTAATTTTTATAAGTTGTTAATTATTGTGATTTATTATATTTTTACATATTTTTTTGAAATATATAATAGATTAAATTATTTTTAGATATTTGAAGTTGTTAAATATTTTAATTTATAATTTTTTAATGTAATTTTTGAATAATATATGTCACTCTCAATGTCCAAAGTTTTGTGCCGTCAATAGTCAATTATATTTTCAAAATTATTTAAATTTTTAATTATTGTGATTTATAATATTTTTTCTATTTCAATTTAAGTGGCACAATGCTTATATGGCTATAATATTTAATTAGAGGTGATATAGTAAAATCACGATTGAAGCAGTGATGCATAAATGTCTATTTTATTTTTTAATTAAATATTATTAATTTTTAATACATAAATTACTATAATAATTAATTAGAGGTGGTATAGTAAAATCACGGTTGAAGTAGACATGTAATAAATATTTATTTTATCTTTTTTAATTAAATATTATTAATTTTTTAATACATAAATGACTTATAATAATTAGGGGTGATATAATAAAATCACAAATTTAATATTATTAAATTTTTAATCTATAAATGAATTATAATAATTAATTAAGGGTGATATAGTAAAACTACGGTTGAAACAGACATGTCATAAATGTCTATTTTTAATTAAATATTATAAAATTTTTTAATATATAAATAACTTATAATAATTAATTAGGGGTAATATAGTAAAATCACGAAGCAAGCAGCCTGCTGAAGCAGGCATGTCCAAACCGCTGCTTCTATATAATAGAAACATATTCCTTGTCGTATAGAGAAATTCATGGTAAAAACTTACACGCACTCCGTGTATACACCAAGACAATACATGTATGGAATGTGTTTGAATTTAGAGTTTATGTTACGTAACCATGATTAATTATCAAGTATTTTGCTTAATTTAATCACTTAATCATGGTAAAGAATATTAGTTTGGTGTATACATGTGCATGTAAGTTTTTACCGAAATTCATACGCTGCCCACGTTATTTTCCTTCTCCTTGTTAGTTTGGGATAAGAATCCTAATTGTATTATAAATAAACTTTTCCTAGTTAATTGGCTAATAAATCTCTTTAACTTTACAATTAGGAATTGAAGCCTACTTCTATTTTCTCATTTTAAAATAAAATAACAAAATAACTTTAAAAAAGAATCGGGCCAACAATAACGTGTTAAAAACTCTGAGAGGCATTTACAAATATACTTAAAACATAAAATTCTAACTCATTTTTTCAATTTCAAATTACTTTTTTTTCCTCTCCCTAACTTTTTTCTCCTCTATTCTTACTAAAAACTCATTGTTTCTTCAATTTTTCAATTTCAAATTACTTTTTTTCCCTCTCTCTAATTTTTATCTCCTCCATTCTTACTAAAAACTCATTGTTTCTTCAATCTTCTCCTTTTCTTGAAGCTAGTATTTTATTCCTAAATGTTCTGTCTCCTCCTAAATTTGTAAGTTTTCTACTCTCCTTTATGTAATCGGTTGGATCAATAATTGATCTGTACATATATCATTCAGATTAATAATTTATCTGTCGGATCGATAATAGATTTGTCCATATATCAGTCGGATTGATAATCGATATGTCCATATATAGGTCAGATCATCGATTTGTCCATATATAGGTCAGATCAATAATCGATTTTTGAATCGATAATCGATCTGTTCATATTCGGTCAGATCGATAATAGACCTATCCATCGCAAATCAGATTTTGGACTAATTTGTAAAATTTGTAAAATATTTGGTGGGAGAGGTTTTGTTTAAATTTTGTAAGTTGGTGATTTGTGGACTAAGTTGTAACTTTTAAAACTTGTAAATAATTTTTAAATCACAAATAAATTAAAACTTTTAAAAGTGGGTCATTTCCCTAAAAAAAAACTTGTAGTCTATTTAATTAAAAAGAAGACTTGAAAGGGTCATTTAACAAAGAATCCCGTTAATGCATATTATTTTTTATTATAAATGAAGGGTAATTCTTGTTAGAAGAGCCAAAAAAATCTCAAATTGAGGTGACAAATTTCTGTCATGAAGCTACTAAGTGGAATTTTCCCTTCGGTGTCTGTTGAGTGGTGTGCAGTGGATTTATGACACTTAAGATGATTAAAACGAGGATTATTTGCAAGAATAAGGGTATGTTTATGTGGATATGATAGGTTTTCTAGTGTTTGCAGGTCAAATGGACTTAGAGAAGAAAATGATGAAAGAGATAGACAAAAAGGCATCATACGAGCATTGCCATGGCTGTGGGATCTAATCAGAGTCGTACCAAAGCCTTCGTGAAGTAAATTAGAGATGTGGAAAAAACCGAAGTCAATCAAACGAAGGGACCACAATCGTGGCTTATCGTACCTAATAATCATAAGAAGCAACTCAAAGTTCAATCTGCAAGAGTCAAGTAGAATGAGGATCGGAAGATAGCTTCCCACAGTTGTGCTTTGAAGGCACAATCGTACAATGGTATCACGGGGAGAAGCCTCAGTTTTGCAAGTTTAAGAAATTCCAGTAGATAATCGATCAAACGAAAACATTCCACAGTCATAGGATGAAACCATGAGCTTATACCAAGGATCGCATCATTAAAGATCTGAAAGCTTACAGGTCAGTAAAAACCGCAATCATTAAAGAATGATCGTGAGTTCTAACCACAATCATACCTTCTTATCATTTGAGGCAAGCCGACACTGTGTTTCTATGTTATTTAGGTCAGTATTTGTTTTTTCTATAAATACTCCTATGGGATTTTTTGTACGATTTTTTACGCGCTAGTTTATATTTTTACAATAGTATATTTTGAGATTTTAAGTCATATTTTTGGTGTTTTACGAACATCGGTTCTAAGTTTTAATTCAAGTTGAAATTCTGGAGGTTTATTCTTATTGTAAGTTCATAATAATATTTTCATCTATGAATTCTTCTTGATTTCTTGCAATCATAAGTAGTTACACACCACAACTAAGGGTTTAGACAACTTAATCCCAAGAAGCTCATTGTTCAATTTTTCATTAAAGTTTACAACCACAATAGTGTAACTCTTTATTCATTGCCATTTCCCATATTTCTAGTTCTTTCTAATGGAATACACTCCATTGGAGGGTCCACCAAGTGATCTCTTTCTTGCTCCATTATTGTACAAATTTATGATAAAAAATCTTGGTTATTTCAACTAGGAAAGTTTGGTATTGATCCAGAGTGTAGGCATTGTGTAATAATTTTTGTTGGTGCATTTTATTATTAAAATAAAAACATTAAAGTGCATGATAATTAGTAGACATAAAGTGGAGAAAATGGTTTCATTATTCATGTAACTCACTGCATTATCTTTTTGTGTTAGTGGATAAATTGACAAGAATATGGTCAATTATTTTGATGTAACTCATGTTACCACAATGTCATTATCTCTTACTAATTGTCCTAGTAATTCTCAAATGACTATCCACATTCTTGACATTTATTTGTAGAAGAAATCTTTCACCTATATAAAGGATGCCTCTTCCAGCTTATATTTAGACAAGAGAAAAATGTTAAGTGTGAAAAAATATTATAGTATATAGTGAGGTAAGAGTAGTGAAAGAGAGAGGTGAGAAAAAGAAAATATTCTAAATCTACAACTATATTCAGTCTACAAAAGCAAGTTTTATATGTTGAAGGACAATGTTCTTATAGTGGAGCTTTGGACTCTTCAACTAATCCGGAGTTACTTGATTTGTACATCAATGATGGATTGTTGTGTCCTGGAAGGGATAGGCCAAGAGATATGCTGCTGGATCGGTATAGATTATGTCGTGGTGCGCTTGAATCTCCTTAAAGAGAGTGAGGTATCCGTGCCACAGCCAAGAAGAAGATTATCTTATTTTCTTCATTTTTTGTTTATTATTATAACTATAATTATTATAATTTGTGGTATATTATACCAATAATTTTTTAGGAATAAGTTCAACTGTATGTGTCTTGCACTGTAACGTTTCATTATCTAAAATGAAATGATTTTTTTTATTGCAAAGATTTTTAATGAAGTATAAAAACTCAATTCACTTTTCAAAGATCTTTCACACTTTAATATACTCTCTCCATTTAAAAAAGAATGACCTACTTTGACTTGGCACAAGGTTTAAGAAAATAAAGAAGACTTTTGAATTTATGGCCTTAAATTAAAGTTGTTTCAAATGTATCAAAATGTCCTTTAATTTTGTGGCCCTAAACATGTCATGTGGAAAGTTGAAATTAAAGTATTGCCAAAAAGGAAAGGGGTCATTCTTTTTTAAATGGACTAAAAAGAAAAGTAGGTCATTCTTTTTTAAATGGAGGAAGTAATAATATAAAATAAATATATATTTTAGTGTAAAGCCATATATATTTTACCACCAAAAGTTTCAAGTGGTTGATGAAATATCACTTTTGCGTTTGTCATGCAATACCTCTTTACCTTTGTTGCTAGAGGCTAAGAGAGACAATAATTTAAATCATATTTATGGTACGATTATTTTTCTTTTTTTTTCCTTTGCAAAATCATTGATTACATTCTTATTACGTACTTAAAAATTTTAAAAATTTGGTACTTTTTATATTTTTATTATTCTAATGCTATTGTATTTATTTTTAGATTTTTCAAATCTTCTTGAAATCAAATTTAGTTGATTTAAAATTCTTAAATTAATGAAAAAATATCAGTTGCATTAATTATTATGACTTTTAATAAGGAAAGATTTACCATAAATATATTTAATTAATTTTCAACTCTTAAATATTAGAAAAAAATTATGAAAAGACAATTTTGTCCAAAGCAAAAACTTTTAATGAAGGTCAAAAAGTTTAAACAACATTTCTAAGGTCCTTCACATTTTAATATATTACTAGATTAACTGGACGTGCCTCACACGTGTAACATTTGATTTTTAAAATTAAATAATTTTGTCTATTACGGAGATTTTTAATGAAGTGCAAAAAGTTCAATTCTTAACAATTAAATACAATGGAAAAGGCTCAAAAATGCCCCTCGTTAGATTTTTGGCTCAAAAATACTTCTCCGTTAAATATTTGGCTCAAAAATACCCCTCCCTCTAACGAAATTCGGAAAAGGATCAAAAATACCCCTGAACTATCTGAAATGGCTAAAAAATACCCCCCCTTAATGAAATTCCACCAAGTATGCCACCTAGATAAAAAAAAACTGCGTGACTATGCCACATTACCATGCATATGTAAAATGTTAGTATTTTTTAATTATATGACATTCCTTTCTTCTTTATTTTTATTTTTATTTTTATTTAAAAACGTCAGTGAAACGGATAAAATTTACACGACTTTTTTATTTTTAATCAAAGTAGACAAACGGTGGTCACATAATATTTTTTTAAAAAAAAATTATTAAATGTAACGTTGCTATTATCAAATTTCTTTGATCATCTAAAAAAAATAAGTTTTTTCCTGTTAATAGGTTTAAAAGTGTGAAACCCAACAAAAGAGTCTTATTAAACTGATAAAACCATTAAGTATTAGGCCAGTATAAAAGTTAAAATTAAGATTTACTCGTAAAAGTAACAAATTTCAAATTAAACTTCAAATTAGTTACTCAAAAGATGTGTTCAGCTTTGCTAGATTTTACTCAAAATGCTTATGTTAAAATGATTTAATAAATACCTCCTCTAATCTAAAATTAATGAATCTTTGAATGTGACACACATCTTCAAAAAGTTAATGCATGACATAATTAAATAATAATTTATCAATATTAAGTATCATTTTACTTCTTTTCAAACTTGTTCTTAAAAGAATAAGATTATTCATCAAAACTGAATTTAGAAAAATGAATTTATTTCAAATGATTAAACAAGTGCTAAAAGGAATTCATTTATTTTGAAAAAGAATTTGCATGTAGTAAATTCAACTCAATTATTAGTACATCAACATTTGCTATCTTAAAAGTTAAAATTCTAGCTCCTCCTCCAAGTCAACATCAGATCAAGATCAAGTTATCCCTCATCCCAAATGACAATAACAAGATGAAATTTAGAACTTTTAAAACACTAATGAAAAGGTGAAATCTAAAACTTTTAAAACACAAATGAAGTAATTAGCAAAAGATTGGTTTTTTGGTTTTTCCGTTTCACTGCTTTGCAAAAAAATAAAAATAAAAATAAAATGAATGTCATATAATTAAAAATACTAACATTTTACATGTGGATGGTAATGTGGCATAGTCACGTGGTTTTTTTTATCTAGGTGGCATGCTTGGTGGAATTTCGTTAAAGAGAGGGGTATTTTTGAGCCATTTCAGATAGTTCGGGGGTATTTTTGATCCTTTTTCGAATTTCGTTAGAGGGAGGGGTATTTTTGAGCCAAATATTTAACGGAGGGGTATTTTTGAGCCAAAAATCTAACGAGGGGCATTTTTGAGCTATTTCAGATAGTTCAGGGGCATTTTTGAACCTTTTTCATAAATACAATAATATAAACATAAACATATATTTTAGTGTAAGAACATATATATATATATATATATACACACACACACACACACACACATTACTACCAAAAGTTTAAGTGGTTGATAGATCCTCACTTTTGCGTTTGTCAAGTAGTAGACATAACAAACATATCCAAGTAGTTTGAAAAGAATGAAAATACATTATTAACCGCAGTATAATGTTCATGAATGTTGTTTTAAAACAGCAGCAATAGGGGTTTCGATAGTGTACCTCATAGGCTCTTCGCTCTATTGCAGCTTGTAGCCATATTACTCGTTGTTTTTCTGCTTCTAGACTAATTGGCTTCTATCCGTATGCCTAATGAAGAATCATCCATAATAAAGAATGTAAAGATAAATATTTTATAGATTGTATCTATATATTAAGTGGAAAGCTCCTAAACATGACACAAACGATATTTTCCTCCCATAATATAATATAATGTAGAAAAAAGCAATTGTAATTGCAAATATTATATTTACTGTATTAACTACAATATAATTGCATCAATTATTGAGAGTTAAAGTGAGGTGAAGTATTGATCGGAAGATAGAAACTGAGAAGAAAAAACTCATGACCTGGACTACTTCACTACAAACTTCGGTGGTCATCAATTTGACCTCTTTAATCGTGATATGTAAATGTTGAAGTAGCCTTCTTTATGAGAATTGATATAATATTTAGACTTCAAATAGTGGTAGGATAAAATATGACAAAGTTAAAATTAATACATATGTTTTCAATATATACTGTATAGTTTCTCCTAGGGTATATCCTCTTTAAAACTTTCATTAGTAGAATATTAATTTTACCTAAAACAATGGAAATTGGTAAATTTGGTACTTCTTAAATTTTTCTTATTCTAACACTTTTATATGTATTTTTAAATTTTTCAAATCATATAAACAAACAAACATGTAAATCTCAGGCTCAAATTTCTCCAACTTACAGACTTGAACAAAAAAATGATACTGCACCAATGAATACACTCATCTTAGGAAAACATCTGGCTACTTTAAAACGTCTTCTCTATCTGTAAACTACAACAAAATAATATGATGCTCGAGATATTAGAATGAGGCGATTAAATCCTAACCTTAGTAAAAACAGTTCCTCAAAATCTGATTGAACGTTCATCTACCACCTGTATTGCACAGTAATCGAGATCTTAGAACAATACTGTTAAACCTAACCTTAACAAAAAAAAATCTTCAAAGATGTGACCGAACATCCATCTACAATGTAGACTTAAATAGAATAGAAACTGCAATAAAACAATAAGATAATTGAAATATTAGAACAATACAATTAAGCCTAACTTTTTGTGATTATTAGACAATGCCTTTAAAGCTCGCTGAAAAAGTAGTTATAAAAATATTTGTTCCACCAAAATTTATCTTGTAAATGCTATTACATTATTATAGAAAGAAAAAGTCCTCAATTTGTATAGGCCCAAACCATTTTCCTCCAAAACGGATTAACTAAATATGAAAGTTTTCCATCTGGCATAAACTCACAAAAATTTTCTATCAATAATATAATATAAAAATAATAAAGTTTCCCAAATATAGGCTCAGCAACAGCAACACCAACTCTATGTTTCTTGAAAACAAACACTTTATTTCTTGGTTTTGATCTGTTAACTTCTATAGTAGCTTTCTTGGCGCTTTCATTCGCTGGATTTTCTACAGAATCAGTTAAAGATTGAGTCTTTTTTGGTGATTTGAATGGTTTTAGGACAACCCCAGATGATGATTTTGATAATATCTTTCCAGAAACTATCTTTGTTGGAACATTTATGCTTCGAACTAGGCCAAAAACTGAGTTGACAACAGTTTTTGATAACTGAGTTGCTTCAGTTTGAATCGAAATTGAATTTGACAGGCTTTGTTTGTGTCTAAATCTATAAGCAACCACCTCGCTTTTTTTTCGTATCAATAAGAAATGCTCTCACATGGTAGGAAATTTACATTACATTGCATGGATTATGCTTAAAAGTTCTTATTCTCCTCACTCGGCAGCAGATGCTCATCTTCATAAGGGATGGATCAGCAATCTATGTTGCAATTCCACCAGAAGAGCTATGTCACAATTTTTTTAAAAAACAAAGGTTTCCATCAGAAGGGATAAATTCAATTTTTTTGAGATACGACAGGTATGCTACGAAGCACAACAACAAGAGTTTAGAATCTACTGAATATTAATTGTATTGTCATAGGGATGCATTGCTTATTGAGGCAGACAATGTTTGGCATAATAGATGCTACAATAATTCAGCTGTCCATTGTGTTGCTTGAATTGCAGTCATTGTTGTCGAATTTATTCGATTGATGCAACCATAATGATGTGTTGTGTATGACTAAAATCTAGAATATGAAAATATTAAGCCTGAGCGACAATCTATCCTAGTAGCATTGAATTTAAGTGAAACTATTTTCTTTTGTTCATTCTTCTTCTTTTTTGTTCGTCATTTTCATTGTTTGTTCTGATAGTGATATACTATTAATTATTCTGTAATTGACGTATGTTTGCATCTTCACTTCATTTTTCAGAATATATAAGTCCTATGATCGAATTTAAGGACACTTAGCAAGGTTACAAATCTTAAGTGTCTTGATGCAAGGTATAAAAATCATTTAATGTTGGTAGTGATCGGACTGAAGCATAATGATAAGCTAGAAATTACACATCATAACTTTGTAAGCATTTCACACATATTATATAATTCATGACACTTTAGTTATGTGTGATACAAACGTTAGTCAGTGCAGATAACTAAGAAAGATTCTATTCAAGTTTCAAGCATATGTGGGCCAGAGCAAACTTGAACATTCAGGAATTTAATTGTGGAATATGTAGTCTTCCAGCCATGTACTTTGCCTAATCTTTAGGAACAAGATCTGATCGGTTAACTTCTAGAAGAATTGAATTCGCCTTTTCTTTCCTTCGCATGAATTTGTCTAAACTGATATCACATGATTGTGCTGCTTTGATTTCAGCTATTAGCCTCTGTCTAAGAACCTCAATAACAATCTACAAGTGTTTTTAATTTTCCTATTAGTCCTATTTTTATTCATTAATTATAGAATTTAAATTTTTTTAATTCTTCCGGTCGACGTTTAATATATTTAATAGCAGATAATTATCTCTGCAATGCCGATTATAGCGCCACGTGGATGGTCATAAACCATAGTACAATGCGGTGTCTATTCTCTATAAGTCCTCATCGGGCAATGAAAACTATATACTTAAAGTACATGATGAAAACTATATACTTTTCTATTTAAATGTTTTATGCAGAACTCTCCCTCTACAATAATGGGAATTCAATTGCCTCATGTCGCTCGAATGCTGATCAATCAACCTCTTCTCTGAAATGGAGCGAATATCGGTACCTTTTTCCTCATCTAAGGTATTCGCTTTGTCAAATTAAGTTGAACTATTTTGGAGTTAGTCATTTATCCATGTTATGTGTGGTTTATTTAATCCTCCTATAAGGCTAACCCGTTAAGAAATATTACGTTTTCATTTTTGATTCTCAACTCAACCAAAATATAAGACAGATGTCCTGATTGTGAATATTCTTCAAAATTAATATACATGCTTGAAGTTTAAAGATTAATTCATCAGTATAGTCATTACGTTAAGATGACACGATGATGAGGAGGGTCTGTAAAATCCATTTAGCTTCCATGTAAATTTTTTTTACTACATATAAAACAAATGTATCTTGCTAATTTTTTATGGAGTATCTTATCATTTACTTAATTTTATTGATACTAAACGTTGTTGCTTCAAGCTAATCACCTCATACACCAAAAAGCTCAAGTGATGAATACTACCAATATGGGTCGTCTCCATACATACACTTAGGGTAACTTTGTTTTATCTTGCTTCTCTCTTCCTATGATTAAAAATCCAAACAATAACAAAAATAACGTGAGCATTGCAACAAAGTTATAAGTAAATAAAAAAATCTCTTTTTTTTTATAACGAAGCAATGGGATAACTCAAAGAGAGTGAAGTCGACAACAAAAGTTCTCACAAGTATAGTAATTGTGTAGATCAAGTTAAACATTAGTAACAATATCATGTTTCTCTTTTCTTAAATATGGAAGCTTAAGAAGTAAATGTCTTCAATACGTTCTCTTATTAGTTTGTTTATTAATTATATGTTCACCAATTTTCCTATTTTCTTTAATCATTTTGTGAATCGTTTTCCTTTTGAAATTTATGTGGTATATTTATTCTTGTGTTTTATTTTTCTCAATAAATTATTCACTTTTTGATCATTAATTTAAGTTTAAATAAGTCTCATTGACATTTGACAATGATTTATTAATTTCCTTTGATCTAATATATATATTTTTTACCAAGTACACTACATTGAAAAATATGATATAATTTATTATGTAAGTAAGTCAAGTAAATATTTTCAATTATTATAATTTCTTAATAGTCCGTGCAACGCACGGATACTAATACTAGTTATTATAGAAAGAAAGAGTCCTCAATTTGCATAGGCCCAAACCATTTTCCTCCATTAACTAAATATGAAAGTTTTCCATCCGGCATAAACTCACAAAAATTTTCTAACAATAATATAATATAAATATAATAAAGTTTCCCAAATATAGAATAAGTCGTGCACGTTCGAATAATAATGTAATATAAAAATAATATTTTTTACTATGTCGAGAAAAAAAATATGAGGCCTAATACTACCAAATCTTGAAGAAAAGAATTCTCGTGATTTTGATTATTTTCCTTATTTTAATTTATAAGAAAAAGGTTGCTATTAAATTTATTATTCTAGTTTTGATGGAATATCATCATATTTTTATTTTTTTCCTCTTATTTTATATTTAGTAATTCTTTCTCAAGTATACGAAAAGAAACCTACCAATAATAAGTCTCCATATATTTTTTTCTTATCATATATTTTAGGACTCCTTTATGTTAAATATTATAAATTTAATGATATAATAATTATAGGAAATAAGTGAAAAGATAATTTTATCTATTTGGGAGACTTTTAATAAAGGAAAAAAAAAAGCTTGAATCACTTTTTTAAGAGTACTAGTTTAGGATACGTGCGTTGCACGTGTATTTTAACTAAAGACTTTAATCATTTTAAAAAATATTTAGAAATAAAATTTTTTAATTGATTTCAAATTGCTACATATTAGGAGTTTCAGCATAATTCAAATAAAAAAATAATAATTAAAATTTCAGTTAATTTTAAGTTATTAAATTTTAAAAAACAGTAAATAAAAAATTTTAAACAACATTCAGGAAGAACTTTTTTAACTTAGAGTAGTTGATTTCAAAATGCTATATATTATGAGTTTCAATATGATTCAAATAAGAAAAGATTTAATAATAATTAAAATTTTAATAGATTTTAAATTTTAAATTTAAGAAAAATAATAAATGACAATTTAAAATATCTTAACATAAATAGTACCACTATGAATGAAACAACCAATAAATTGATAAGTGATAAGTAGAAAAAGAATAATAAGTCATAAATGATATCGTATTTTGTTAGCACATTGTTACTTCATTACTAAAAGAAAATTGAAATTTAGACAAGTTACTCATCAAAACTATGTTCATTATAAGGACTCCTAATCAAAGCAAGGTCATCTAACATATTTTATTATTCATGTATGCATTAGTAACGAATAAAGATTTTTCACAAAAACAATACACATATCTATTATCTATATCTATATCTATAATCTATAATTTATATTCTATAATCTATATCTATCTATAATCTATAATCTGTATTCCATAATCTATATCTATCTATAATCTATAATATATATTTATAATCTATATATCTATATTATATATTAAAAGTGTGAAAGGCCTTAGAAATGTCTTTTGAACTTTTTGTCTTTCATTAAATGTCTTTGCTTTAGAAAAAATCGTCTTTCCATTATTTTCCTAATATTTAAGAGTTGAAAATTAACTAAACATATTTATGGTAGAATCTTTTTATTATTAAAAGTAATTAGAATTAATGATAACTAAATATTTTTCATTAGTTTAATAATTTTAAATTAACTAAATTTGATTCTAAAAAATTTTGAAAGGTCTTGAAATAAATATAAAAACGTTAGAATAAGAAAAATTTAAAAAGTACCAAAATTTTAAAATTTTTAAGTAAATAATAAGAATGTAGTGAATAGTTTTATAAAGATTTGAATATTAAGATTATATGTTGTCATATTCGAAAAGGAGTCAAATGCTCCAATAAAAGTTTCGATCCCATCAAAGTTGATATTGAAAGAATGCCTTCACTTATGGTAAATAAATAATATAAATGATTTCGACGTTAACCTTTAAGTAAAGACCAGTATGATGATAAATTAAGGTAAGAACATGTTTTATTAGACTTCTGAATCCTTGTGCCAGTTATATTGAATTAATAAATAATATAATTTTATTCAAGTGATTTCGTATAAACTGGCAGGTGAACTAAGTTGATTAACAAAATAATACGATAACAGAAATATCACAAAATTAAACTTAACCTTTACACTAACCTCAAAGCGGACCGACATTCATCTATCACATATAAACTACAACAAAACATTACAATAATAGAGATATCAAAATAATACAATTCAGCCTAACCTTTGCACAGAAATTTACTCAAAGTTGATCGATATTCATCTATCACATGTAAACTACAACTAAACAATACGAAAATTGAGATATCAAAATAATAAAATTAAACATGTTAAGTTTATTCGCAAAAATAATTAAATTCATAGTTGTAGTTAGTGCTCAAATTACAACATTGATTATATATATATCGACTGAATTATACAAACTCTCAAAAACTATTAATTCAATCGCCTTTTTGCCCTTTTTTATATCATGAAGTAATTTTGGGAAAAAAATAAATCCTAAAATTCTTTTGATTTCATCTTGTTTTATTTAGGAGAGTCTTAATACAAACAAAGTTAAGTCGAAAATTTCACGCCTAATTAGGATTCTTTCAATATTCAAATCTAGAAATAACATATAAATCATTCAGATATCTTTCACCAAAAAAAATCATTCAGATATTCATTCAGAGTTAGACGTCTTAATCATAAAAAAATAAATGCACCCTAAAAGAGAATATAAGATAAAAAATTGAGACAAAGAGATTATTTTTTTTAATCCTCTGAGCAACTAAAAAGGAGTGAATATAAATATAGTGTACAAAATTTGTTGCTTCCATATATATGGCTATCCAGAGAGCTATACATACTATAAGTAACAAACCACATTATAGATGACCATTGTTAGTAGTCTCGTAAACACCATAATAAGACAACTACAAATCAAGAAAACTAGTGTCTTATACAAAGGCTTTTCTGACTAACGATGCTAATAATTAACGTCTTTTGGATAAATTCACCCACTATTTGGGCATTCATATCTTTATAAATTGTAGTGCCGCCCATCATCTTCGTGTTCATAACCACTTCACCATAACACAATAATGAAGGAAAAATTGAAACAGAACTAAAAGTTAAGACTTCAATAATCATAACAAAATATAAAATTATTCATGATTGAAAAAAATGAAAGATGAAATTGTGAGTAAAAATACTTGCTAAATCACGAAAACCAACTGTGGAACCTTGTTGCTACTAATCAATGGGTGCTAGTAGACCTTGAAGTAAAAAAATTTGTCACTATGGACAAAACACATTAGGGAATAATTTTATTCTTTAGATATAAATAAAGAGTCAAAAACATAAAAGGAATCAAAAGCGATAAAATTTTTACCTAAAATAATTAGAAAGAATTAATTTGTTATTTATTATTTTATATGATTACATCATATTACATAACTCAAATAAGGAAAAATAAAGATATTTAGTTGATTTTAAATTCAGAAATATTGAGAAAATGATTAAATTACTATTCTTAAATATTTAAAAACATAGAAATAACGGATGCTACTTAAATAGAATTACAAAAATTCTTCTTTGCTTAAGGTAAAATTCTAATTAACTTAAAAGTGTTATAAAATCATAAAGAACAAAGAAGAAAAGTAGAGAATAGAGAGTAATTCTTATTTCTCTTGAGGGATGAATTACAATGAATGAAAACCCCTTTATTTATAGGGAAAAACTAACATTAGGGTTTGTAACTTTTTCATAAATTGACATACACAATATATGGTAAAGTAGGTATTCACTATATATGGTAAAGTAGACATTCACTATATATGGTATATTTATAACACTCCCCCTTGAGTGTCTAATTGATAGATAATGTGCTCGTTAAAAACTTACTAGAAAAAACCCAGTGAAAAAAAAAATCTAGTGAAGGAAAAAGAGTACACATCTCTAACAATATGCATATAGACTGCCTCATTAAAAACCTTACAAGGAAAATCCAGTGGGACAAAAACTCGTAAGGGAAAAAGAGTACAACACGTATTAACTCCCTCTAATGAGAACATCCTTGAGCCTTTGTATCCCGATCTTGTGCACCCTTTTCTTGAAATTTGCAATTGGAAGAGACTTGGTGAATAAATTAGCCACATTGTCATTTGAACGAATCTGTTGCACGTTAATATTATCATTCTTTTTGTAACTCATGTGTATAGAAAAACTTTGATGAAGTGTGCTTCATTCTATCTCCTTTGATGAATTCTCCATTAAGATGTGATATGCATGTTGCATTATATCCGTATAAAATTGTGGGTAGATTGTCATATTTTACACCACATTTTTGTCAAATGAGATGTATCATGGACCTCAACCATACACATTCTCGGCTTGCTTCATGAATAGTTATTATCTCAGCATGATTCGATGAAGTGGGTACGATAGACTGCTTTGTATATCTCCAAGATATTGTAGTACCACCACATATGAACACATAGCCTATTTGAGACCGAGCTTTATGTAGGTCAGATAAGTGCATAAAATCAGCATGAACAATAAGATCAGGACTGCAAACTTGCTAACAAGTTAACTTAAAAAAGGCTATATCAGGCCTTGTAGTATTTACAAGATACATTAGTGCATCAATTACACTAAGATATGGTGCTTCATAACCAAGGAGTTCCTCATTCTTTTCTTGAGGTCGGAATGGATCCCTATTAAATTTTTGCATGTTTCTCATTTAAGCAAATACTCTATTGCTTTTGAAAACTCTCCAAGAATTTCAATGATACTGAAATCATCAAATTATATTTTATGAGGATAATAAAAAGTTTCCCAAAAACTTTATATGCTTCAGGAATTTTGAATCCTTTAGAGATTTTCTTATGGATGTTTGTCAAGTAACAATATCCAACATGTCAAGTGTGACATCTTCAAGTGTATGTACTGCAAATCAAATAAGTTTTACACTTACCAAAATGCATCCTTTCAGATCACTTGATGAATATTTCTACGTCAGCATGCTTAAATTAACGTAGAATTCAGATTCTCATAATCTTTTACAATATTACGCCAATATTGTATCAAAGATATTATCGACGATTTCTTATTTTGTATCGGTTCACAATGCAACGTAACATTTTGAGACCTCATCACTTCATTATTTTTAGGTACCTAAACCTCTCATAAGGTTTCATGAGTGTTATGTCATAGGCTCTTCAAGAGCAATTGCCTTCTTATCATGATTATTTTCTCTTTATCCTTTTCAAGGATTATTTCATTTGGAATCGATTGGTCTATCATGCTTCATGCACGCATAGAGTTTATCCTCTAAGGATACAAAATAAGAGCACTTGCAGAAATATGAGATGTTTTCGGCATTTGACTTGAATTATTTTTTGAATGAGGATCTGATGATAATTACTAATATATTTCATAACTGCTTATAATCTCCCCCTTATGTTAGGAAAACTAACATGCATCCTCCATCTTCTTTGAGAAATCCATCTTTGTGCATCATGGTATATTTATTAATCGTATACCGCACATCAAAATTATTAGATGGAATAGTTGGTTCGTGACCTTGAACCAATTGAGAGGAAAGAAATAATCATAATATATTGGTCTAAAGCATACAAGTGTTATTGTATGCAATATATCATATTTCATACCAATACATGAAACTTTGTTCTCGTTAGTAATGATTCAGCTATTTATGGAAGACATTCAATGTTAAACCATCATCATCAAGATGAATTATCTTGATTACATAATCTGAAAATCATGCTCAATTTATATTGAACAAATAACTTTATGAATGTCAAACATAGGTTGACTATGAATGTCCATGTGATCATCTTATTGATGCATCTTTTCAACATATCACGTGATAGGTGAACGGGTCCATATTCACCTTTTATATTTTCCAGATTTAAGGAATTCAATCCCAACATTAGTTGGTCCAACCAACTTATCATGAGAACAAGCGACATAAAAAATTCTCGAAGAATCTTCTAGTCCTTTAATACATGTCTAATATTCAATATCCACATCTTTGACATGTCACAATCGTTCATGTCAATTTATGAACTTTTATTTTAGTAAACTCCAAGTTTACCATGACATATACTTTTTTCTTTAGTAAATCTCAGATTTACTATTACATGAATAAATTTTAGATTTACTACTTTAGAAGTAGGTTTCAAAATAACTCTTCTCGGTTATTCTGCCTCGTTCGAAGGTGAGTTGTGAAGCCGTCATAATCAAGTTCACGTTTATTGATAAGCTTCACTAAATATCACCGCATTCACCCTGGAAATGGATCTATGCTTATAATAATTAAAATTCTCATTCCCATGAATGAAATATAATGTGCCTCAAGCCTATCAAATTGATAGCTTATAACCTTTTTTATGATATTGCTACTTCAGGAGCACGAGGCATATATATGATCTAGAGAATTTTTCTCTAACATATCTTATGATCATAAAATGCGTGTGAAAATATCATCACTTTTGATGATCATTATCATGTTGTCCCTCCACACATATATTCGTGCATTCAATCACTTGTCTTCTTTAAGACATATTATGCACTACCACCGCATTCACTTCAAGAATGGAGCAAGTTGTCACTTTCAGATTCATCATATATTGCTATCATATTCACTTCATGGAGCATATCAATGGGATATTGTGATTTTTCATCAAATATTGCCTTAGCCATCATAATATAATCAATATAGTGTATTGAGACAATTCAAACTCAATATCTTATCCATATAAAGGCATCTTAGGAATAAATCAATGAGATTTGAATTCAATTTTTTTCTATATACAAAGAGGATTATTTTGTTTCATTGTAGCCATTAGTAAAAAATTTTCCGACTCTTCATTACGCAAAACATCATTGCTTTTCTAAGGAGGTTAAAACTCGATCAATCCTGCCACTCAAAAACAACTCCTCAGAGAAGATAATTAGTACTCGAATTATGTATGAACTTATAAATTGAAAAGATACGCTACTAAAGGATATAGTGTTAGACAGTACATACATGTGTACTTATAATGTTAGCAAGTAGTTATTGTTTTTACATAGAACATCAAGACTTCAAAGACATAACTGTAATGTTATAAAATAATTTCTATCTTTGGTACAAAAACTCACCAACTGTAATAAAAAATTAAAGAATCATATCACCTTGAAATTTTTTTTTGTCGGATTGTCCTTTCAGAATTTGTTTTGCCGAGTTGTTCTTTACTTAGTTGAGAACACTCGTTTATGTCACACTATAAACTTTTAATCTAGTAAACTCCAAGTTTACCATGATATGTCTTTTTGTTTTAGTAAATTTCAGATTTACTATTATATGAATAAATTTCAGATTTACTATTTCAGAAGTAGATTTCAAAAATCTCAGCTAGTCTGCCTCTTTTGGAGGTAAGTTGTCATACCATCACAATCAAGTACACATTTATATTAATAAACTTCACTAAATATTATCACATTCACCCCAGATCTGTGCTTATAATAATCAAAATTCTCATTCCCCAAGAATAAAATATAATCGTGTCTAAGCCTATCAAATTATGATAGCTTATATATCTTATAACCTCTTTCGTCATATTGCTACTTCAGGAGCAAATTGAGGCATACATATGATGTAGAGAATTTTTCTCTAGCATACCTTATAATCATAATAAGCGTGTGAAAATATTATCACTTTTGATGATTATTATCATATTGTCTCTCTACACTTATATTCGTGCATTCAATCACTTGTCTTCTTTCAACAATGAAGCAAGTTGTCAACTTTCAGATTTATGCTACCATATTCACTTCATGGAATAGAGCATATTAATGGGATATGTTTTATGATCTTTTATTAAACACTCATTATTTTGCCTTAACCATCATAATATCATCAATATGGTGTATTGAGATTCAAACTCAGCATCTTATCCGTATAAAGGTGTTTTAGGCATGAATAGATGGGACTTGAATCCAACATATCATCATCCTTTTCGATAATATTGTTCTTGGGGAATAAATTTAAAATATAAATGGTTCCAAACCAATTATTTTTCCTCAAATCCAATAATAATTATATTAGTAGTAGCAAAAGAAAGATAACATAAAGAATTACTAACCTTGAAATCCTTCAGATTTATAATCTCACCTTGTTTGATAGAGTCTCGTGCTGATAACGTATTATAAAATAATAAAGAACAAAGAAGAAGAGTAGAGAATAGAGAGTAATTCTTATTTCTCTTGAGGGATGAATTACAATGAAGGAAAACCCGTTTATTTATAAGGGAAAACTAACCTTGGGGGTTTGTAACTTTTCCATAAATAGACATACACAATATATGGTAAAGTAAATATTCACTATATATGATAAAGTAAACATTCACTATATATGGTATACTTATAGTAAAAAGTATTAAATATTATAACTTCTTACCTAAATCAAATTACCCCAAAAAATCAGACCTTTTAGGTAACTGAAATAAGGTAGATTTTGTCAAGTTGGACAAAAATAAAAATCACACTAAAAAATCCTAAATATTAGGAGTTTTCCTACAAAAACTCACGGAATTTTTTTGTCAAGGTTTTATTTTATTAGATTTAGGACTTCTTTATTTTAAATATTATAAATATAATGATATAATAATTGGAGAAAATAAGTAAAAAGACAATTTTGTCTATTGCACAAACTTTTAATGAAGGGCTAAAAGTTCGAATCACTTTTCTAAGGATCTTCAGACTTTTAATATATTATATATAGATATATAGATTATAGATTCCTTTTAATATATTTGTAGATGTAGATGTAGATATTTTTTTTTTACCAATTTTTATTTGTGGATGATTTGCCTATAAGGGTTTTTGCCTATTTTTGAGGGCCAAATTTAGTTGAAATGAGGTTTTCTGCCTATACTTTAGGAGTGTTAATATATTTCAACTTTTCAAATAATGTTTTTGCCCTTTTTTGACGTTTGCAGGGTGTTTTTGACCTATTTTTGGGTCAAATTTAGTTGGGAAAAGGTTTGTTACCTATTTTATTGGACATAACTTAGGAATTTAATGAAAACCTTCTCCATTTAAATTTAATATGTTTATTTATTACAGTCAATAGCAATATTTAATATTATAGAAATAATTGTTAAAAGGTAAAAAGATAATTTTGTCTAAAACAAAGACTTTTAATGAAAGGCAAAAAGTTTAAACAACATTTCTAAGCACTTCGCACTTTTAATAAACTAGTTTAGTGGTATGTGTCTCGCACGTGTAACTTTTGATTATTTAAAATTAGACTATTTTGTCTATTGTGAAGATTTCTTATGAGGTGCAAAAAGTTTAAATCACTTTTAAAAAAGTCCTTAATACGTTAATGTAATAATGTAAACATAATAGATATTTTATTATAAGCACATATATATTATACCACCAGAAGTTTCAAGTGGTTAATGGATCGTCATTTTTATATTTGTCATTTAGAACTTTTTTCCTTGTTGCTAGAGACTAAGAGAGATGCATCAATTTGAACTATATTTGTAGTACGACTATTTTTCTCTTTTCATATTTAGAATATTTCCTTATTTTTAAAGTTAAATCTTCAGAAAATCTTTGATTACTTACTTAAAATTTTACAAATTTGATATTTCTTATATTTTTCTTATTCTAACACTTTAGTATTTATTTCTAGATTTTTCAAATCTTTTTAAAATCAACTATCAACTTTAGTTGATTTAAAATTCTTAAACTAATGAAAAAGGTATTAATTATCCTTAATTTTGGTGACTTATAATAAGGAAAGATTTACTATAATTATTTAATTAATTTTCAAACTCTTAAATATTAGGAAACAGTGAAAAGACAATTTTATTTAAAGCAGAGACTTTTAACATATATACATATATATTATATATTATATATTATAGTATATTATATAGATTTTAATTTTCCTCATACTTGTATCATATATTTATCGTTTATAATGTATTTTAGAAGTCGTTAATAAGAGTGTATGAAAGAGTGATATTTCATTCATATGATAATGATGGAAAACATTAACCTCTTGCTATTAAAGAATAAAATAGTACCTATTGCTACATTTGATACAACTCTATTTGCTCACACAAATCAATTGTATTTGACTTGATACAATGAATACATCATCCTCTCTTTCGCCTCTCTCCTTTCTCTCGTAAATCTCGCTCGCCTCTTCCCTCGCTCTCTCGCCTCTATCTTTCTTTTCACTTTTAGCTATGAATTGTGATCAAGCAAACTATAACTATAAATATCGAATTAAGTTCAAATTATAGTTATTTTATGAAAGTTTCTCACAATAAAATATGATTATTCTTTTTAATGGCTAGATGAAGAAAATAGATGCACTTTGTAAGATTGAGCTTCACATCAGCTTACTTATTATTTATTTTTGTTGGTAGATAATCAAAGAAAAGTTATGTAACAGTTTATGGGTTTTGTATGAATTTTAAAATGATGATTTCAAGTACTAATATCTGAATTCTAAATATTGATGTGTGTATATATATATATACACACACACACATATACTAATATCTATATACACACACACACACACACATATACTAGTTTAGGTGTATGCGCCTCGTGCGTGTACCTCACTTTATTGAGTTCAAATGTTATACTAAATAGGATATTTGTTTAAATAAAAAAGATGAATAAAATAATTAAATTCAACATCTTTTGGAGAATTAATTTAATTAAACCTAACATTTACCAAAAAATTTCTCAAAATCGATCGGCCTTCATCTACCAACTGTAAACTGCAACAAAATAATATGATGATAGAGACATCAAAACAATATAATTAAATCTAACCTTTACACAAAAATTTCTTCAAAGTCGTCTGACACTCATCTACCACCTGTAAATTATAACAAAATAGTACGACAATAGAGATATCAAAATATATTTTAGGTGCACGTGCCTCGCGCATGTACCACACTTTATTGAGTTCAAACGTTACACTAAATAGGATATTTATTTAAATAATAAAGACTTTATCTCAAAAAAAATTCCTCAAAGTCGACTGACATTCGTCTACCACCTATAAATTCATCTACGACCTGTAAACTACAATAAAATAATACAATAGTGATCACATATAACATAAAAAATCGATTCTTTAAAATATCATATAGCTAAAGTAAATTACCCTTATAACAAAATGATGTTAGAGAGAGGTTTGAGTGTAGTAAAGGTAAATTAGAAAAACATATGTTATCGCCCATTTTTCTATGAAAATAACCAACGGAAGTTTGTCAGTTTTCCTAGAATATTGGTTTTTCGATATTGTACATAGATTTTCTCTTATGACAGGTTTTGTTATATCTGCTATTTATAAAGTCTACTGCAATTTTTGAGTTATAATTTTAATTAATTAATTATTTTCACTAATAAAAATTGTTGTAAATCAACCATATATAGGAGGTCGATTTTTTCGCAAAAATCGATCAAAAATTATAATCCTATTTTAGGAGTATTTTTCTATTATATTTTAGGAGTATTTTTCTAATTGATCAGTACAAAGGAAAATATTAATTGATTATCCTACCATATATTTTAGGAGTCTAGTTATAATATAATAAAAATAATTAAATAATAAATTTTAAAAAATAGTGAAAAGACAGTTTTGTCTAAAGGAGAGTCTTTTAATGGGGACAAAAAGTTCAGATCACTTTTCTAAGGGGCTTCACACTTTTAATATTTCTAGTTTAACCACACGTGCTTCGCACGTATAATGCTTGATTATTTAAAATGAAATGATTTAATTTAGTGCAAAGATTTTTAATGAAGTGTAAAAAATTCAAGTCACTTTTTAGATGCTTTAAACTTTAATATAACAATGTAAACATAAACATATATTTTAGTGTAAGCACATTATTATATTCTACTATCAGAAGTTTGAAGTGGTTGATGAATCATCGTTTTTGCATTTGTTATACAATACCTCTTTTCCTTGCCGTCAGAGGCTAAGAGAGACTGCATCAACTTGAACCATATTTGTGGTATGACTTTTTAAAAATATTTAAAATCTTTTCTTATTTTTAAAGTCAAATATTTACAAAATTACAAAATTATGGATTACATTCTAGTTACTACTTAAAACTATTAAAAATTTGGTTCTTTTTAAATTTTTCTTATTTTAACACTTTTATATTTATTTCTAATTTTTTCAAATCTTCTTAAAATTAAATTTAGCTGAGTCTAAATTCTTAATCTAATAGAAAAATATTAGTTGTCATTAATTCTGATGACTATTAATAAGGAAAGATTTTACCATAAATATATTTAATTAATTTTAAAATCTTAAATATTAGAAAAAATTAGTGAAAAGATGATTTTGTCTAAAGCAAAGACTTTTAATGAATGACAAAAAGTTCAAACAATACTTCTAAGGCTCTTCAAACTTTTAATATATATTATACACATATATATATATATATATAATGACTTTTTGAATACAAATATATAGTTGGAGCATACCTTGATTCATGTTTAATGTCAAAATTTTGATTAATTTTTTTTAAAACAGTATTTTTCTTTTACCATATAAAACTATAAAAACTAATTAGTTATAATCATATACAAATTCTTTAATCCAGCACATTAATGAAACAATAAAAAGATTAATTAGTCATAATTATTAAATTAATTATGTCGTTGCTACTTTGCTCCAAGTATCAATTTTCCTTTCACGAAAGATCCAATAGAATCATAATAATTTTTTAATTAGAAGAAATACTCATAATTACACCCGAAGTAATTGTTTTGTCCAATTCAAATATGGAAAGAATTTATATAATATACATTTATTTGTTTTTAAATTCTTAAATATTAGAACTTTTTAAATGTTATGTTCTTTATGGTGTTTCAAATTAATCATTGACATTTTATGTTCTTCAAAGTTATATTCGATAATTTTTAATAGGAAAAGAAAAACTTAAGCAGAGGATTCTTCTCAAGTTAATATTGCCCTAATAAATCACCTGCCACAAGCTATTTTCACTTCTAAAAGATTAATGCCATGCAACAATAGAAATTAAAATGGATTCATACAATTTATTTTAAACTCTCGGTGACTATTAATTTTATTAAAAATTTGGCTAAAATTGAACTTAACAAGAAGAACCTCCAACCTTGGAGCTTGATTCAAAAAAATTATCGTTTTCAAAAATTTGTATATTCATAGGATTTGGTATATTGTAAATTTTCAAATTTAAAAATGATGTTGGTATTGATACTTGAAACACACTCCAAACCATACAAATGAAAAACAAATTACATTATATATGAGTATAATAATATAACACAACTATTTGTAACAAATTGTAACATAGAAAATATTAAGGTAAAACAGAAGGTGACAACCTCAAAGTTGTAATGGGAAAAAATTGAAAGTCATTTATCAAAGGGCTAACAACATCATAAATTTTCCATAACATCTATTACAAATACAAAAGATAAAATATGAATATAATTTGTCGATTTGGCTCCATCATTTCTTTGTTGTTGTTTTTTTAGAAAAGACAACTTACTAAGTTTGGAATGAATTATTTATATCTATTAAGTA
Organism: Capsicum annuum; assembly: GCF_002878395.1. Taxonomy (NCBI): domain Eukaryota; kingdom Viridiplantae; phylum Streptophyta; class Magnoliopsida; order Solanales; family Solanaceae; genus Capsicum; species Capsicum annuum. The sequence goes on from NC_061117.1 coordinate 169,489,850, forward strand.
AATTTTTTAACATAAATACAAAAATTTTAATAAAGCTGTTGAATTTTGCCAAACATAAAAAAAAAAAACACACACATGCTAATCGGTTAGAATGTTATGTTTTAACTTGAAATTATTGTCCAACTCACCTAATCTATGAGAAGTTCACATGCATATAAGTTGTATGGCTATAACAGAGAAAAAAGAATTCTCGAAGTTGGGTGCCTAACAGATCATGCAGCATCAAAGATGCACTTCCTTTGTTGTAGAAATCATATGCCATGAGCTTCCCATCCTTGTACGACGTTGCCCAAAGACCTCTATCTGATCATCCTTGTCCGACGTTTCCAATGACCTCCATCTGCTGTTAAAAAACGGATGATTAATTATTCGATTTTATTAGGATTTTATTTATTTTCGAAGTCGTTAATTTACATGTACATCTCTTACCATATATTCTCCTTTACTTAAATAGAGTTGTCAAATTTCTTTTTTATATAAGGTAAAATTCTAATTGATTTAGAAGTGTTTGATATTGAGTTAAATCAAATAAGGACTTTAATTAATTTCAAATTCCTTTATATTAGAGTAGGAATTAACTAAATTATGTGAAAAGACGATTTTGTCTATTGCGAATACTTTAAATGAAGGGCAAAAAGTTTAAACGACATTTCTAAGGCCCTTCACACTTTTAATATATTATAGATTATAAATTATAGATTATATATATATATATATATATATATATATATATATATATATATATAGGTTATAGATATAGATATAGATATAGATTATAGATATAGACTAGTTTAGTGTACGGTGAACGTGTATATCACATTAAAAGACAAATAATGTATTACTTTTTTTATTTATCACAATTTTTTACACTTAAATAAAGGCAAAATGACCTTCTGGACCCCTGTACTATGTCGGTTTTGTAAGTTGGACACTTTTACTTACATGTTTGTCATTTGGACCGTTGAACCCCTTAAAAACAACATTTTGCATCCTTTGACATTTGACCTCGCCTACATGACATTGAATTGGTGACTAGAACAAGGAGAGTGTAGTCACTCGCTTGGGGGTGTGAGTGGGGTCAATTTTTGACCAATTTTACATTAAAATAATTTAAAAAATATTGAATTAAAAAAATTAAAAAAAGATTTTGTTTTCCTCCATATTTTTTTTTAAAATATAAAAATAATAATTTTTTTTAAAAAAACCCTTCCCCACTCCACCCCAGCCCGTCCCCATCCCCACCCCTCACCCAGCCCCATCCCACCTCACCCCCAGCCCCTTCCACAAAATAATTTAAAAAAAAAGATAAAAAATATTAAAATTTAACAAAAATAAAAAAAGGATCCTTTTTTTTCTCCATCTTTTTTAATTTAAAAATATTTTTAAAAATTTAAAAATAATATATATATATTTTTTAAAAGAAAACCCTTCCCCACCCCACCCCAGCCCGTCCCCAACCCCCACCCCCACCAACCCTATCCAGCCCCTCCTAACCCTACCCCAGCCCCAACCCTACCTCACCCTCAGCCTCTTCGATCCCCCACACCCACCCCAACACTCTTCCAGCCCCTCACCCCCCACACACATTCACTTTTTATTTTTTATTTTAGTTTTCTCTCTCAATTTAATTCTTTTTATTTTTTAATTTAAAATTAAATTTGAAATCTTTTTATATTTTTGGGGATTAAAATTTAAATTTAAATTGATAGTGAGTGATAGTGAATAGTAAAAAATATTAGTGAATTTTGCTTGAAAAAAATTTAACTTTTTGTGAATTTGTTAAAAATGTTCAAATTTAAAAATAAAAAATTTATTATGTTTGTATATATGAATTTATAGTTAAAAATTTAATTTAGATGGAGAAGAATTTCAATTATTTGGAATGGATTTGATGTTTAATTTGTGAGCAAAAACAAAAACATGATTATTCAAATTTTTCTACAATTTATAAATTTTTCTTATTTAATTAAATTAATTTTAATATTTAATTTGTTATGTAGCATTTTAAAAATGACTTGGAATTTAATGTAATACTTTTTTTTAAATGACGTGAGAGATGACGTGGTAGACGTGGCAGCTGACGTAGTAACTGACATGGGGGAGAGTGTGTTACACTCATCAAAAAAGGGTTTAAAATATTATTTTTTTAGTGGGTTCAGGGGTCCAGATGACACACATATAAGTAAAAGTGTCCAACTTACAAAACTGACATAGTACAGGGATCCAGAAGGTGATTTTATCCTTAAATAAACATAAAATAATTCTGAGAACTCAATTTTACATACCTTTAAAACTCAATTAATAGGAGTACTACATGTTTTAGATGTGTACATCAAGTCAATTAATATAACACGATAAGATGATCAATTCGTTTAAAAATAACTATTAACATTATACTAAATGCAATACTTCAATTTGTTTGAATAATGATATATTGTATTAATACACCAATTACATCCAATATCTTTTGAACATGTAAAGATGAATAATTTAGTTGAATTTGTTAATTTGTTATCTAAGATATGTAAATATCTAAGATACAAATATGTTAGGTGGAATACATTGAGCGCCACTTAAACTATTTTTCAGTTAATTTTATTTAAATACACAAACTACGGCCTGTTCCAATCGAGCACCTAAACAAATATATTCTATTTATTATCAAGTGTCTATTAAATATTAAAGCTAACCAAAAAATTTTTTTCACCTTCTTTAGAACAAGGCTAAGGTCTTACAATTTATTGAGGTTAATGTGTATAATTAAATGAGACGACAAAATTTGAGTAGGAAGTGCCTTTAAGAATACCTTATCATCTGTTCAGATGCTCAACTGAAATAAACTAAACCATGAAGATGTAAATGTTTGAATCTGAATATAAACTTGATCTGCAAAATTAAAGCCTTAACCGACAATAAACCGTTAAGGACTGCTAACTGATTTTTGAAATCAATAACAACTATCTTATTGAATTAGCATGTTTACAAATCGATAGCGATAGACCTAATTAATATTATACAAAATCAAACCAAAAAATATGTCCCAGAATTCATACAATAGTGAGGCACAAAAGAAGCTTGTTGAAACCTCGAGGGCTGCACCACACAGTGAGGGACCAGGTCCCTCAAAATTAGTCACAGGCAAAAGCACAGTAAACCAACTAGGAACACAACATAGTGCAGGAAATGTAAAAGACACAGGATATAACGTGGAAACCTCCTTGTTCAGGGAGTAAAAACCACGGCTTGCCCTCACAAGCACCAAAAAGCTAACTACAATCAACCTCTTGATTACAGACTCGAACTTGAACCAAACCCTAAGTTCCTCCTGCTTGTAATAACTCTACTACAAGTCCAACTTGACAACTCTGCCAAGACTTCTCAATACTAGTTAACTTTAACCAGTTTCAAGCTTAGGAAACTCTACCTAAAGAACTCTCAAAATAAGAAGAAAAGATCATTACTCTTATAGAATAAGTAATTCATTTACAGACCTAAGATGGACTCAAGAACTCTCTCTATTTCAGTACACACAAAAGATAAGAACTTGAGCAATGTTGAATATTGGGTTTTTGCCTCTCTCACTCTTCGGCTTTCCAAATTTACAAAAACTCATTGATAGAGAAATATCCCTTTTTTTTATAGTTGCATGATGATAAAGGTTGAAATGCAATTGGACAAGGTTTCCTAAGTAGTACAAGCAGCACCTGCGCAGTTTGTTACACAAAAGGACAAAATTATGCAGACGTGTGCCAGTACTGTAGCCTTGAACATCCAGGGACCTGTTCCCTTGTAATCATCTTCTCATCATCAAAACAAGATATAATAATTTCCCCCTTTTTTGATGATGACAAACCAGCCACAGAGATTTTAGCATCAATACACATTCATCATATTTAATTAGTGTGATTACCACTACTAAAGATGAATGTTCACAGTATCATGCAACACCAACCATGCTTCCACCATCATGCAACTTAGGGACCTGGTCCCTTCTTGTCAATTGATATCAAGACAATCATTTTCATACTCAGTCATTCATTCACATGCCCCATCACTATTCCTTCATTCCATCTATCTAGTACCGGGTCCCTACCTTTTATACTCAGTCATTCATTTACTTCTCCCTATTACTATAACTCATGGACACTAGGGCAACACTAATAAGAAGAATAATTTTAAAATAAAGAGGAAATAGATAAAGCACACAAACAAAAATTTATTCATGATAAAGTAGGATCAGTACCATTATAATATACCAAATCAAAATGATTGTTTGTAAAGGACATGGAAGAAACATGAAATGGAAACTGACCCAAAATTGACAAACTGATACAGGAAAGATAGGACTCAGGTAGAGGGGGGCTTGGGGGAGAGGGATTTTAGCAACATCTCCATTCTTGCATGCTCTGTAGCATGGGCACCCAATAACTGCATGGTAAGGTTTTTTAATTCTTTATTTAGTCCTTGAACTTCACCAGTAAGTTCTGCAACCTTGACCTTAAGCTGAGCATTTTCTGCTGTAAGTTCTTCAAAAGCACCTGGTCCCTCAGAAGATAACTGTTTAATTTTCAATTTCAATTGAACTATCTCACCATCCTTAGAGGCTAATTTAATTCTCAACTCCTCTATTTCCTTGTTTAGATTTTCTTAAAAATTCAGTAACTCAAACACCTGGGACACAGTTCCCGCTTTCCCTTCAATGCATTCATTTTCCATTAGTATTGTCAGAGTGATCTTTTGTTTGACTGTTCCCGATGTTCCACTAGTCCTAACCACTCCAAAATGATTAAACACCTTGTTCAACAAGTACCTATAAGGTATTTCATATTTTTCTTCCTTTTTATGTGCTCTATCATTAGAGCAGACAAACTCATCAACTCAAACTTACTCAGACATTCTATTAAAAACAAATCAACACCAAAGGCAATGGCTTTTTTCTCTGATCTTGGAAACAGGACCTTGTTAATAAATTCAAAAACCAGCTGAAACTCACTTTTTAGAAACTTCTTCTTTACTGCAGCTGTTGAAGTCCCACTCACTTTTGAGGCCTCAATCATAAATTTAGTTGTGGGTTATTTCTTCACAACTGTCCTCACACCTATAAGTACATCCAAAATTCCTCCCAAGTTTTTTTCATCCAGTCTTATTTCCTTTACTTATACCTATGCAGATAGACTCAATCCATTTTCTGAGAAATCTATTGAATAATAGAATTCTCTAACTTTATTTTCAAAAACCACTAGTGATGTTTCCTCAAATATATGTTGCCATCCTTAGTGCCTGATATACTCTACCAACTCTACCATACAAGTTTCCTATAGATCTTTGGATCAAACACTCTTCCTGACAGAACCTTTTGTATTTTCAGGCTTCCAATCCTCCTTTCTCTATACATGTCTTACTTTTCTTCCTCATTTTTTATTTTTTTTGACTCATTACTTGGATATTCCTTTTCATCTATTTTTCTCTTCTTGGGACCAGGTTCCTTAAAGACTTTGTTCTTCTTAACAACAATATGTTTTTATTCCATTCCTGCAGGGCTTCTAGATATTGAATCAGAGGACCTAGTCCTCTCAGCAACATGAGCTTTTTGTTTTCTCTTATTAGTTGCAGCAGTAACATCGAAATCAATATCCTCATCTTCTCTAACCTCCACAACTTCAATACTTTTCTCCTCCTTAATAATAGATTTCTTGATTCTACTTCTTTTAGTGGTAGAACACTTACTTTCCCTTATAGCATCTGTTAACAATTTCTTTTTAAACTCCCTAGTGGAATAAGATCTTGTAACCTATACACCAGAGTCAATCATTTTATCCTTTCCTTTATTGTCCCTCGGCCTCTTCATTTTCTAACTCAAAGGTTGTCCATCTTCATCCTCTTCATCTTTCTCATTTATAAGTAATATAAATTCCTTATCCTTTGTCAAATCATCCTTTTCTCCTACTATTTTCTCCTTCACACATTCTGCACTTTCCTTGGAATCATTTGCAAGCAAGAGTAAATTCTCAGCTGCCCAATTTACGTTGCTGAATGGATTAGATTTCTTTACAGGAATCTCTTCGTTAACCAATTGGGAAAATATGTGGTTTGACTAGAGCGAGTGGAGGAACCAGGTACTTGTAAGTTTTCTAAAATTTCAGTACCTTTCAATTCTTATGAGGGGATATAAATTTGACAAAACATTAGAGGACTCTAGTATTTTTGAGGAAAAAAGTCCTTTGGATTGAGGAATCTCTTATTCAATTAGAGAACCAAAGCCATTATTTAAGTTATCTTCCAAGAATAACTCAGCAGGACATTTGCTAGAGCTTAGAGTTTCTACTAGAATAGTTTCACTTAGGGTTTTAGGAATTTCATGAGAAGGACTGATGGTTAAAGCACTTAGTAACTCTTGAGGATGATCAGAAGATAATTCTTTATAGGGTTTGAAGAAGATAGGATTTCAGCCATTTTGAAATTTTATGGGGTTTGATATACTTTTGATGGAATATCAAAAGAAAGTCCAACCAAACATGGAGGGCCTTACAGGAACTCATGAGGGGTGCCCATGTACCATTGGGGTATACGAAGCTTTACAATATTGATCCAAGAAAAAATGTTCACTCCGTAAAGGCAAGTATTTGTGGGGTTTCGGGATGCCTCCCTGTGCTAGATGATTGGTGTTATAGAAAATACATCATTCCAACCATGGTTGACCATTTAGGTATACCTTGAGAACCTTTACTTGTTCCATACTTCTTAGAAGGGTATAAGGTTTTTGAGATAGTGAAGGTTTCCTTCACCCAATGTGGGTACTATGAAGAGGTGTGGTGTGACATCTTGTAACACCCCAAATTACTGAACCAAAATAAATACTGAATAGTGCGGAAACATGCACTGAAAGACCATAAGTTTTAATACTGAACATAACATGGATAAAATAACATCTGTGGGGGTAATATGATACCCAAAGACAAAACTGTAAACACTGAAGTCTGAAACATAATAGTCTGCATCTAGTCTGAAAGCCTCTACTTTCTGAATAATCTAAGTAAGGAGTTGATGGGACATGTCCCTAACTAACTCCAACTAATAACTAATCAATGAAATAGTAGAGAAATAATCATATCCTCAAAGGATGAAGACTCAATTCTATTTTAACTGCTGAGACTGGAATCTACTACTGATGTGGAACTCGTGTCTCTGAACCTATGGTATAACATAAAAAAAGCACCATAGAACAAATGCGCCAGTACAATGGAATATACTGAGCATACATATGAGGTAGGCTAATACAAGGGTTAACATGCATGAATAATGCTAGCTGACTGTCTAACATGAATGCGATAATGCATACATAAATACGTAACTGTAACTGTGAAATCATGATTACTGAATCCGAATACTGATGACATGACATACTAATAAATGATATAACTGATAGCATAAATAGCTATATCTGAATGTAACTGATAACATAGGTGATTATATCTGACAGTCCTGAATCTGATGAAACTATCTGAGTTTCTTACTATATCTGAGTCGATTGTATCTGACAGTCTTAAATCTGAAGAACTATCTGAGTTATTTTACTGAGAATGGTACTAAAATAATGGGAGGTAGTATTTAACCGATATGCCCATGATATGCCATTATGACTGAGTTGGGGTCCAATCTGTAACCCCAATTGGAAGAGTGTCAATATCGCGCCACTGGTAAGGACAAGCTATGGGTGACCCTTATCTGATAGTGTCCCCAAAAGAGAATGGTGGGGCCCTTATCTGACAGTGCTTATCCACCTTATCAACCCTTATCAGACAGTGTTGATGTCTCAACCTACGCTGGCTACATGTTCTGGAACACAAGGATGACTTCTAAGGATCATATCCTCATCTGATAGTGTGTGTCCCCATCCTTAGGTTCACTCGGTGCTAATTCCTACTCTCATATGAATGGACACTGAACATAATTTACTGAACTAAACATGAGCTGAGTTACTAAGTTTCGTTGACTGACGGAATACTACTGATATCTGACGACTGACTGATTCATGAGATTATAGATATTTCCTGAGTCATAAGACTATCTGAAGTCTAAGGATTCATAGCTTGACTAAGAGTATCGTGAAAACATGACATGGCTCTAGGTACACAACTAATGTTTCGGGTACAAGTAACTCCAAGACTCAATGGAAGAAAACTGACAAAGCATGACTTACTTGAATACATAATAATCATCATAATACATTTACTGAAGTATTTCATCAAACTGTGATAGGCATAAGCTTGTACATATATGGGGATTTCATGATATCATGCTAATTAGACACTTTCCCTTCATCTAGGCATTAAACCAAACACATAGTAGGCGTAGAATGTGTAAACAACACCACACAACAATTAACTGTCGTGATTCAATTCCAATTTAATCATTCAAGGGTTTAGTCCTAGGGTTTCATGAATCTATACCGATACAAATAAAACCATATGGAATTTAACACTCATTCATGGAATACAATTCAATTACTCATTATCAACATGAACAAAATCAGCCCAATCATGAAATTTATAAGAAAATCCATAACTTGAATTTATAAAAGGTATTCTTGGGCTTCATGGATGAAAGGAGTCCATGAATGAACATTATGCATACCTTAGTTTGTGATTTCGTGAGGATTGATAGTGAAACCTTCTTGAATTTGAATCCTCAATAGAAAACCTAGCTTGTTCTTGAGAGAAACTTGAGAGAAAATAGTATATTTTGGGTGAAGAATAGCTAAATCACGTGTTATTGGGTTTAAATAGGGGTAGGAAATTAACCTTTTTAACCTTGGACGTGTCATTTAATTTCAGTAAAATTTTTTGAACTGGGCCCCTGGTGCGACACGGCGTTATAGTGCCATGTCACTAGAAATTGACAATTGGGAAATTAAGGGATGGCGCGATGTGGAGCCATCACGTTGCCCCTTTCTTCGTGACCTGGAACTTTCGCGCAACGCAGAGGAAATCGCGCCGAGACACTGGAAAAAGGACAATTCTGAATTTGAGTGCTGGCGTGATATACCATAATTGCAGACACCTACTTGAAATTGCAAAATGCCATTTCCTCTTGTGGCGCAGCGCACCACTGACTAATATGGCCCTGTTTTACGACGGGAACTTGAAATAGTCATAGCTTCTTACCCGGTTATCAGATTTAAGCTAATCATATATCGATAGAAAGCTTATTGAATTTTCCACATGAAAAAAAGTAAAAATATTAAAAATTCCTCATGGAATAATTATCCTTCACTTTAGAAGCTAATACTAGGCATTCTTGGGATGAAATTTGCTAAAAATCTTTGGGGTATTACATATCTTCCCCTTATAACAAGGACATTTATGTTTGGGTGACAATTGGTTTCCATAAAATATAGTTCCCAATGTGCAAAATTGGCCTAATATTGTAAGAGACCAATGGGGAAATCATCTATTTCCACCTGTTCTTCCCAAATCTCAAAGAGATATAACCACTTACTCCAAGCCTAAATAAATTAAGAGACAAGATTAAGAGGAGTAAGAGAGTACAAGGTGGAAATCCAAGAGAGGAAAAAGGAGAGGTTAAGAGGAGTAAAGTAAGAGGGTTTCCACCAATCAGAGCTAACAATGTTTGTCTTTCTTTTAATAAGGACATGTGTGTAGATAATAATATGGAAAACGGAGGAGATTGCCAAAAGAGAAGATTCCTTTGAATATTTGATGAGGGCAATCTTAGATGCTTCTAAATATTATGAAAGACCTTCACACCAAGGTAAAGAAAATTCTCAAGAATCTCAACGTAAAATAGCTAACTCTTACACTTAGTGTATGTTAATGGTGATTGTATGGCTAGTAGACGAATGAGTTTGAGTAGTAGCTTACCTGAATGTGAGTCTAATGATTCTTTGCCTCTTTATGATGATTTACATGTTATGAGAATGGATGCACTAGTTGATCCTATTGATGAGCGAATTGACTCTTCTTATAATATTAATTTGTGTCCACCTATTATTAAAAATATTATGTTGAATGATAGTACATCATCTTGTAGAAATTATGTTGATCAACTTATGTGCGAAACTAGTCCACTACTTGAGGATGTTTGTGATGTGATTAATGAACCTCAAGTGAGTGATGAAATTGAAAATGTTGGTCAAGAACATAGGAGTGACCCTTTGAGCATTTTATTTAATGAAGATTATAATTCTTGCTTGGCTCATAGGGATAATCATGTGTTTGAAACATCTTTGATGCTTGATAATTGTCTTTTAGAGAGTGAACTTGCATGTTATACATCTTCTTCATGGATAAACCCTTCCTTTTTTAATAATAATATCTTGTTTGAAGATGAAAAACTCACTCTTAATGAATTACCTAGTAGTGTGGATAGCATTAATGATGTGGCTCATCTTATGGGCTATATCTTACATGATAACCTACTATGGCGTGACAACATTCCTCCTAAATATGTGAATCTCTTCTTGGAAAATAATAGTACTCTTAATGGAAAGGAATGCGAAGTCTTGAAGAGGAATAATCAATTGGGTGATGATAACTTTGATTTACTTGAATATTTGAGAAACCTAATTAATGATTGTTCCTATGAAAATGCTTGTTATTTTGATCCTTTGTAAGACACCCCACCTTTGTTTGATAATTATGAGGATGAATTTGTTGCTTCTTATGAATACTTAAGTAATAATTCCTTTGAAGTTAGTGGTGGTATATGTCTACTTCAGGATTCTTCCATTGAAAGAGAAAGTACCAATTGTTTAGAAATTGCTTCTTCTTTTACTTTGTGTGCTCCTATTATTGAGAATACTCATGGCAATGATCTTGAATCTAATTATGAGTACACACATGAGGACACCTTAGTTGAAGTTGACTTGAGTGATACCTTTCTCTACTCTCTCTTTATTTTTGATGATGCTTATGATAATATGGAGAGTATCTTTTTTAGTTTGGGTGAATCCTATAGGGAAAAAGAGTGCGTGTTTCAGTTATTGATCCTTTACATAACCTTGTTGGATCTCTTATTACAGTTGTCTTATATTGGTGTTCATTCGTTGCTAGGTGTTTTTAGTTATATTAGAATAGGCTCAGGGGGGCGGTCTATGGTCCTCCGTGGACTTAGGATACCTGTCACGGCCAAGACCTAGTTTGAATCATGACACATCCCCCCTTATGGACTCAGCATCCTCACGGAGGTTTGCCCCACCTAATGGGATTTTCCTAAACTAAGGATTGAGGTTTGCACTGCCTTATCGATATTTGCCTACACTTAGTTTGAACTCTAGCCCACATTAACAAGGCTGACACAAGAGCAGCTCTAATACCATTCTTGTTGTGACCTAAGTCGAGGCCCTATTCATAATGGTCATCCCAAACTACGAAGGCCTGAGAGACCCCCTTAGCCCAGCCCATTAATGATTTTGTCCGCTCCGGGCCTAGACCCTACGGCTTTAAAATGCATCACTAGGGAGTAAGGCTTGCTTACTTATATACCCATCATCCCTCCTGTGTTTTGCCAATGTGAGAATCCTTATCCTATGTTGGGGTGTTACATACACCCCTACTTATGGACTTAGCGTCCTCGCTGAGGTTTGCCCCATGATGGGATTTGTGTAGACTCAGGACTGAGATTTGCCCCACCTTATCAGAATTTGCCTAAACTCAGTTTGAAATCTTTCCCACATCAATAGGGTTGACAAAGGATCATCTTTGATACCATAGCTTGTGTAGCTAGCCATAAAAGTAAAGGTCCTGAGGGATTAATACTAGAAACTTACATTTGTCAGCGTGAGGGTTATCTTGATGACTGTGTGCTTGGGACACACTATAGATATATGTATCATGGATGGCATAGGGTTGTGTATTCATTGACTTTCTATGATATCTACGGTTCATATGGATAACATGCACTAGGGCCCATCCAGCAAAGGGGCTGGACCTATATAACCCGTAGGTGTTTTTATGACAATCAAGCTACATAGTCCAGGTTAATATTTTACTCTTATGCTAAACCTTGTTCCCTATTCTGGAATGATCTATATATATATGTATGTATGTATATAATTGCTTTTTATAATATCTCCGGTTCATGTGGCTAACACGCACTAGGGCCCATCCAGCAAGGAGGCTGGACCCATATAACCCTTGGGTGGTTTAATAATAGTCAAGCTACATAGCCCAGGTTAATAATTAACTCTCATACCAAACCTTGTTCCCTATTCTGGAATGTTTTTTTATATATATATGTATGTATATATATGATTGTGTGAATTGGTTTTGAATGATTTTGAACTGATTTGATCATGACATTACTTTATTCCTTCCCCGAGTTATATGTTAGCGCTCACCCCGCTAACCGTCTCCGGACATTGTATCCCCATTCGATGTAGGGTACGAAGATACTTCTACTTTCTCTTCTCAATGATAGATGATTTTTAGAAAGCTCGTGAGTCAACATTGAAGTGGTGAACTTCCATTATCACGAATACCCTCATTTTATGTTCTTGTTTCATTCATATGTCTTAGAGTATTCCTTTTAGACTCATTTTGGCAATGGTCGGGGGCTTGTCTCGACTTAGGTTGTTCTTGGTTATTAGAGGCACTGTGGATTACTATGGGTTGGGATTGTTGTTGAAATTTTTAGATTCCTTTTTGAGCGAATTACCTATCTATCTTGTTATATGCTCGGTATTCTTCTGCTGCTATATATATATTGTGTTTTGTTTGACTAGGCAAAGGGGTTGATCTCCGATCCTCAGTGGACTTGAGATATCGGTCACGACCAGGCCCTGATTTTGGTCGTGACATGAATACACACACACACACACACACATATATATATATATATATATTTCATACATATATAAGTATAACTACATATAATGTTCTACAAATTATGAGATATGATTTTTTCCTTACCAATATGCATAATATATTTTCTCATATATGTATGCATATTGAACCTAGCTTCCTATGCATATATATATATATATACACACACACACACATACATATATACATTACAGTGTGTCGTGGATTTGCTTATTGACTTCTTATATATTAAGTTTTGAATATAGAAATGGATATCAAAGTTCAACTTGCCTCTGTTATTCAATTAGAAAATCTAATTGATGACTCAAAAAACATGAATGAGACTGATGAGGAAGTTGAAATAAAAGATCATTCCATTGAGCCGACTAAAGTCCAAGTACTTTTAAATCAATTAACTTTCGATTATTATTATTTTTTTTTTACAATTTAAAAAATAGTTACATTTATGTTTGCTTAGGTGGATGGATGTATGGTTGAATGTGTAAAAGGTAACCCTTCTCATATGGATTTACAGATAGTTGATGTCCCGACAGATATCAGTAGTCATTCTCATGAGAATCAGAACATGGTTGCAGCCCCTATTCACATAGTCGATCCCTTAAATTTAAGCAACCCAAGTCCAGTCAAGATCTAACAGAATTTTAGTATTTGATTCCTGATGAATTGCTCCCAAGTATAAACACTGATTGACATATTATAGATCTACAAAAATCTAAAGTTGCTGGAGAAACACCAGTACTACCACCAAGGATACAAAAATCAGGTCGATGGAAAACTTCTCCTTACATGACCGATTTCAGATATGGATCTGGTAAATATTGTTTTTTTTTTTATAAATCTCTTTTTATTTAGTAAAATTGGTATATTATTTCTTCATTAATGTATATTTTTTCAGGTTATTCATCAAGGATTCCTAAGATTTTTGACATAAAACTTTCTTTTGTATCCAACACCATATACGGGCCACCGAATGAGAACTTGTATTGTTGTTTCTTGGCTTGGTTTCATCAAGGAACACTAAACAAATATGCTTCCAAGTTTGTTATCTTGTACCTAATTTATTTTGATAATCTGTATATATGTATTTACTGTACATTTAGTTACAAAGTATTAATTTTTCTTTATAGGAGTCCCCTTGACGATCACTATCTGAACGAAAAAGTAGTCATCAAGTCACAAATATTCTTTAGCATTGAAGTTGTTTGACACGTGCTACCTATTTGCATGTAAAATACTAAAAGTAAAACTGATGGAAAAAGTTTCATCTCAATATAGAAGTAAAACTGTTGACACGTGCTAATCCTTTACATGCCTTGTTAATATCCTTTTCTCTTTATCATTCTTATATATGTGCAAATTTTAGGGAAATCCTGAACTATGTACCAAAGCCACACAGTAAGTGAAAGAAAATCAATAAATTTACCTAATTCCACATTTTACATAGTACCTTACCAAAAGAAGAGAAAAAACTAAAGAAAAAATAATATCAAAGTTGGCAGGATAGGTAACGCAGGAAAGCTTAACTAATAGACAAGAATGTTAGTATTAGTGCTAGTGGTTCCAGAAAGTTCTTGTTTATCAATGCACTTATAGACTGTATAGAAAGGGAAACACACAAAAGTTATTGTAAATATTAGTATTACCAAAGCCACATTGCGAGTATTCTACTGAATTGGTGGAATCACAAATCCCTTCGCTTTTGCAAGCTATATTACAAAACAACACCCCCCTCTTTTGTTGGGAAATATGTAGTTACAAATTTGAGTATATCATGCCATTGATACACTATATCCTTTCTAATATTATGTTTAGGCTTATGCATGTTTACGAAAAAACCTTTCAAAAAAGCCAGATTTGAAGAAGACCAGAGAAGTATATGACAAGCATGTACAACCAATTTACAACAAAGAACTATCAACATTTTAAAGTGGCTAAGACTCCTTCTCCCTTAGTAAATCATAACAGACAATGACAAGGTACCTGTGGGACAGAGGACAAGAATCACTCTTTTATGTTACTGATCAATACATGTGGGAAAAAATCACAAGCAACATAGCTGAAGAAGTAACTGTACTTTTTGGACTAAGATGGTGTGCATACAATAATTTCAGATTTGCTATGTCTGAAACTAATTCTGTTTTGCTCACTAACTGTATCAAGGGTGAAATAAAGATTCTCTTATTGCATGCCAGACAAGAGAGTGATTTGTGCAGAACTGATTCTGACATAAATGGCCAAAGGTAGATCATGCACATTAAATCTTGGTGGAGGGTTTCAAGGAATCTAGAGTTGTGAAGATCCTAGAAATGATTAGCACCTGCTACGTGGAAATAAGAGCTTATTTCCGTAGAGAAAAAGATCAAGGTACAAAATACTTTCTCATATATGACCATTGATGCTAAGAGATCAGTTGTTGCTCCACTAAAAAGGTATAGAGGAAAATAGTTAAAAAAGGTTTACATCACAACATTCTTAAGCACAACAAACTGCCTCATTTTACTATCCTTTCTTTGGTAAGATATGCAGCTGCTAGATAGCCAGGAGGAGTTAGAACTAGAGATGATATGCATGTTTTGGCAATGGACTCACAATTATTGTTAAGGACATTTTTGATTCGCAAATTAACAAAGTTGTAAGTGGAGCATTGGATCGTTTGTATCATGAAAATGATATGTGTGTAAGATATGAGAAGTGATGGCGTCTATGGATTATTACATAAAAATCAAGAATTCTTCTGTTAGGACCACTCATCTCCCCTTTCACATTCTTCCCAAATACTACTAGAATAAATAAGTTTTTCAAACACTATCTTTTAAAAAAAATAAATTGAACCCCCAAGAATCAAGAATGGATTTATACCATTTTGTTCATCTTCCACCTCCAAAGTTTGAATCTTTCAACCATGGCTACAACATTGAGGCCAAAAAGTGTTTAGTGGATTATCCACATAAAGCAAAAATACAACCATGCGTCTCTTTTCATTGCTTTTTTTTATTAACTCCTTTGACTATAAATTCAGCTATTCGACAAGTTTCTGGATAAAAAACTAGCCTCAGTGTTGCATCCATGGTAGAAACATACAAACTTTGGAGGAGGAAGAAGAACAAAAGGGTATAAGCCATTCTTGATTCATGGGGTTCCAATTTTTTTCAAAAAAAAAAAAGAAACTACTGTTTGAAGAACTTGTATATTTGCTCTAATACTATTTAGGAAGAAGGTTAAAGTGTCACAAATAATGGGAACGGGGAGAGTAAAGCTACAAGGAGAAAATATAAGGAAATTGCAACTGTAAATTGCTACAAATAGACTATAGGGAAGGGAAAAACTAAAACTTTTTTTTTCTAGATGGTCCATTACATAGGCTATACATACGTATATATAGTGTGTGTGAGAGGATTACAAACAACAAAATAAACAAAATATCTCACATAATTCTAGGTATATATGTGGCTAACTAAACACCACTCATTTTAAACCAAACAACTTGTTTAGTACAAAATATCTAATATCTAGGAGTTTCTACTACAAAAATATCTAATATCTAAGGAGTTTCTAGAGAAATCTGATTTCCTAACACTCCTCCTTATGATTTTTCATTGAAACTCCCTGCAACGTCCTTTGAAGCTCAAACTTGTTGGTGGGAAGAGCCTTGGTTAGAATATCGGCTTGTTGTTTTTCACTTTTGCCATGTACCAGCTTAACTTTGCCATTCTTCTCGGCATTGTACTGGAGTTTTGACCAAAGTAATGGCCGATTTATTATCCATATAGATCACTGTTGGTTCTTTTGGCAAAAGATTCAAATCAAACATGATTTTTCTCAACCAAATTCCTTAATTTGTAGCAGATATAGCAACCACATACTCGGCTTCTATTCAAAATTGAGCTACGATATTTTGCTTCTTTGTGCTTTAAGCAAAAATGCCTGAACCAAATAAAAAAGTGTAACCAAATATGCTTTTGTAATCATCTAAACATCCACCCCAATCATTATCTGAATAGCCAATAAAAGCTACATTCTCCACACTTCTGTACCAAATGCCATAATTTGTTGTCCCTCTAATGTACCTCAACACCCTTTTAGCAACTCCAAAATGCTTGATTTTGGGACATTACATATATTGGGACAATAAAATAAGTAGCAAACATCACATCTGGCCTGGTAGCAGTCAGATACAACAAGCTTCCAATAAGGCTTCTATAAAGTTTTGTATCTGCCCTCTCTTCTCCATCATCCTTCATTAACTTTTCATTTACAACAAGTGGAGTTACAACAGGTTTGCACTTATAAAGCTTGAACCTTTTTAAGAGACTCAAGGTATACCTCTTTTCATAAGATTGAGAAATCTCCATTCCTAGAAAGAACCTCATCTCTCCTAGATCAGAAATTTCAAAAACTTATAGTATCACATTTTTAAATTCTTGAACCACAAGAGAATCTTCACCTGTGATCATAAAATCATCAACATAAATGGATATCATAATTAAATTCCCATCAGCTTGTCTTTTGTAGTATAAAGTAGGCTCATTTAGGCTTCTATTAAATCCTTGAGACGAAGAATAAGTATCCAGCCTACTGTACCAAGCTCTCAAAGCTTATTTAAGGACGTAGAGAGCCTTTTAAAGATTATACACATTTTCTTCTTCACCTACAACTATAAAACCTTTAGGTTGTTCAACATAAATATCTTCTTCAATAAATCCATTTAAAAATGCAGATTTGAATCTAAATGGTAGATTTTCCACTTGTATTGTGCTGCAAGAGAAA
Source organism: Capsicum annuum (assembly GCF_002878395.1). Lineage (NCBI taxonomy): Eukaryota > Viridiplantae > Streptophyta > Magnoliopsida > Solanales > Solanaceae > Capsicum > Capsicum annuum. The sequence continues at coordinate 169,507,459 of NC_061117.1, forward strand.
TTAGAAATATTACTGTCTCATGCCTCACAACAGGAGCAAACTTATCTCCAAAGTTCATTCCAGGCTGCTGGGAATAGCCTTTAACTACAAGCATGGCTTTATGTTTAAAGATGAAGCCATCTAGATTGAACTTTATTCTATAGACCCATTTGACACCAATGATATTCTTTTGTTCAGGCCTATCAACCAGCTCCCAAGTATTATTTTTATTAATCATGACAATCTCCTCCTCCATTGCAGAAATACAAGCTTTATGACCTACTACTTTTTCAAAGGAAGATGGTTCTAAAAGAGCAAAATTGCATTGCTCATAAACTTAAGCTAGTACCTGGTCTTCAAAACTAGAGAATTAGTTATCAATTCAAAATTTGAATAGTGTTATGATCCATCAATAGGACTAAAAGAACTATTACTCGTCTATGGATTTAGAGCTGCAACTGAATTACTCCCATCTTGGTTCTTCGCAACAATATCTCGATCCCAATCTAGTGGCTAGACTCATCCACTGCAAGATCTCTACTGATAAGCACCTTATTAATACAAACATTATACACTTTGTACCCTTTTGCAATTGTTCTATAGCCCAACAAAATATAGAGTTCTACCTTGTTATCCAATTTTCCTCTTTTAGCATCAGGAACATGTGTATAGCAAACTGAACCAAAGACTTTTAAGTGTCTCACAGACGACTTTATACCTTTTCATATTTCAAATAGTGTCGTTTATTAGAGTGCTCTAGTTGGTAATATTTTTAGTAAATAGACTATTGTATTAACTGCCTCATCACAAAAATATTTGGGTATCTTCTTTTCTACTAGCATACATCTCACCATCTCTATTACGGTTTTGTTCTTTCTCTCAGAAACCCCACTTTGTTCTAGAGTGTAGCTCATAATAAATTGTTGTTGAATGCCCACATCTTTACATTACTTGTTGAAGTGATGCAAAGTATATTCAACTCCGTTAGCGGACCTGATATACTTCAACCGGCAGCCACTCTCCCTATCTACGATAGCCTTGAATTCTTTGAAAATAGAAAATACCTGACTTTGTTGCTTAAAATTAGACCCATGTCATTTGAATTAGATCATCTATAAAGAGAATAAAATATTTATTCCCACTCAAAGAAGCCATCCTCATTCGCCCTCTAAAGACTTCCTTTTGGAAAAGATCGTCTATGTAATTTACCAAATTGACATGACTCACAAACATGCCATTGAAAGACCATAAATTTCATCATGGGGAAGGGAATTTCACAAGTCACATTCATAAATCCTTTTTCGAACTCAAATCACATATGCATGAGATTATACATCAAGCTTATGGAAAAAGCCAATGACAATTACATACTTTCATTGAATTGGGTCCATGATGCATTCTCTTAAAACAATTTCTAAAAAATCATTACATATATATACATATATAACTTTTAAGCTCATAAAAATCATAAAAACCTATTCCCATGAGATTTAGGATAGCCCAACGTACCTTTTAACGGATAAAAATCAAAGAGAACGTAGATAGATTTTCCCTTGAATATCAAAACATTCAAAACCTAGGTGGTTTATCCTTTCTTTCTAATGGAGATATTACTAGGGATTTTACAGAGGCATTATAATAGTTAATAGGCCTTAATTTCATCCAAACAGTATTAGGAATGGTTATGGGATGGTAAAAGAACTTTATGCCCATAAAATAAATCAAATGGAACACTTTTTGACGCTCCAGAATGGATTTACATCGCATGGCCATCGCATACCTTAGGGTGTGCGTCATATGGCCAAAGCACAGCTTAGGCAGTATGCTTAGGCAATTGGCATGCAGCATATAGACATCACACATCCTCGACAGTGCCTCAATCAAACACTTATAACTTTTGACTTCAGACTCGAATTGATTATAACGCCCCAATTTTCTAAACCAGAATACTACACGGTGCTCATGACCTCGAAGGACCACAAGCTAACCCATGCCTGATATATGTACTTGTATACTGCATAAAAGACTAAAAAAAATACAAAAACATGAACTAAAAGGCCATAAGGTTCAACACTAATACATAACTGAAAATATGGTATAACAATATAAAAACAAATCTAAAATAACTGTCTGGACATACTATAGTCTGAAAGCCTCTAAATTGTCTGAATAAGGAGTTGATAGGATATGTCCCCAACTAACTCCAACTACTGAAATAAACTGAAAACTGAAATAGTAATAAAATCATCATGTCCTCGAAAGATGAGGACTCATTTCTAACTTTGACTGCTGAGACTGGAATCTACTGCTGATACTCTGGAGCTCGTGCTTCTAAAACTATGGTATAAGACACCATAGCGCGAATGTGTTAGTACTTTGAATGTACTGGTATGCAAGTGAGGTAGGCTAAATTCATGGGGTTCATATGCATGAACAATAATAACTGGCTAACTAACATAAATGTGAGAATACATATATGGCTAAGTAACTGTAACTGAGACTATGATAGGACTGAATACTGAGTTCTGGCTACTGAGGTTACTAATAACATGGATTTACTGATATTTGAGTACGTGAATACTGGGATACTAAATAACTGAGTTTACTGATCCTAATATCGGAGTCACTAATAAGTGAGGAACTGATACTATATTTCTAAATACTGAAGTACTGAAACTATATTACTGATACATGAATAATTATTTCTAACAGTTTGGATTATGAAGAACTGATCTAGTTGACTGTATCTGACAGTCTTGAAGCTGAAAACTGATTACATGAGTTCTGATAGATGATATATTTGATAACATGAGTTTTGAGAACTGATATATCTGTTAACATGAGTGACTGTATCTGACAGTCTTGTATCTGATGGAACTACCTAGTTCCGTACTGAATCTGAGACTGAAACTGAGACTGTGGGAAGTAGTTATCTAATCGATATACCCCATATATGCTATTATAGCTTAGCTGGGGTCCAATCTCTGCCCTAACTGGAAGGGTGTCAATACCGCTCCACTGGTAAGGACAAGCTGTGAGTGACCCTTATCTGCCAGGTTATTCTAATGAGAATGGTGGGGCCCTAATCTAGTAGGTTAAGCCACCATATCTACCCTAATCTAACAGCTTAAGATGTCTCAACCTATGCTGGCTACATAGTTCTAGAACACAAGGATGACTGCTAAGAATCACAGCCTAATCTGACAGGTGAGTTTCCATCCTTAGGTTCACTCGATGCTGAATCCTACTCCCATCTGAAAGACACTGAACTGGATAACTGAGCTGAACTGATTGACTAAACTGAACTGATTAGCTGAACTGGACTGGACTGAGTTAACTGAACTGATACCAGTGGTATTGTTTAGCGGAGCTAAATTGAGTTTACTGAGTTCCTTTAACTGACAGAATGTACTGAGTTCGAAGGACTGACTGGGAGTACTGAAGTTACTGAGATTGACTGTGAATATTGAGGTTGCTGAGGTTACTGAGCACTGAGATTTCTGAGATTACTAAATTTTCCTGAGTCACATGACTGACTGATTTCTATAGATCATAGCTTGACTGAGAGTATCGTGATAACATGACATGGCTCTAGGCACACAACTATATTTTTTGGGTACAAGTACCCCCAGGAATCAATGGAAGGAAACTAACAACATGACTTTCTTGAATACATGACCAACATCAGCAATCTATAATATCATAACTTGGGGGATTTCATCGAGTACATGGTCATCATACATCTTGTACATAAGTAGGATTAGCAAGTAAGCATAGCATAATCTCATAAAACTAGCTCATGAGCTGTCCAACAACATTTACAAGACACATTACCAACATGGAAGTCATTGGAACATAGGGGCATATCATGAATCCTTCACTAAGTCACAATTTCGCTATATTGCATGATTTCTAGTTTCTTAGGTATTTTATCAAATACCTTACATGCACCGTTTTGGGCTTAGGTATAATCATCAATTAAACAATCTTAAACCACCAAATTTATAGATTTCAACTTATATGCTAACATGTTCTCATAAAATCACACAAAGATTCCAACTTGGGAATTATACAACAACAACCACATGGTTACAATTAACCCACAACAAAATATTTACAATACATGATTTAAAACTTGATTCTTGAGCTCCATGGATGAAAGGAATCCATGGATGAACACTATGCATACCTTAGATGGAAGATTCTTGAAGATTAATGGTGGAACTTTCTTGAAATTGAATCCCCAATCAACTAGTTTTCTTGGAGCTTGAGATAAATCATGGAGTAATAAAACCCAAATCTTGAAGCTTGATCTTGAAAGAAATATAACCATTTTTTTAATTATTCCTAGATTGGGAAACACAAATCTTGATGTTTTCATGATAATTCTTGAAGAAATTCTTAGACTTGTTTCTTGATTTTTTAGACTAGGGTCCTTGTCCCTTTGAGAGAAAATAAGTTGTTCTTGAGTTTGAAGAACTTGAATATCTTAGATTCTTGAAAAAAGGTTTGAATCTTGTTCTTGGGTTTTGATCTTGAAAAAAACCCTAATTTTGATGTTATGGATGAATGAGGAGTTATATGCTTTGATTTGAGGTGATTGGGTGTTAAATAGAGTGGAAAAAGACCCAAAAATCTCTTTAAAATGACGTTTCAGCGCTGTTTCGGAAAAAATTAACGTTCTGAGTGACGGACCATCACTCTAGTGACTAACCGTCACTGCAACCATCATTTTTGGTACCAAAAATGGCCTCACTGGTTCAGTTGTAACGGCCAAAGTGATGGTTCGTCGCTGACTTGATGGTTCGTCATTTTGCCCGTCGCTCCTGGACAGCTCGGGCAGCTCTCAGTAAAACGGTCATAACCTTTTACTCCGATGCTGGATTTTGACAAAATTGGTATCATTGGAAAGATAATTCAAATATATTTATGTTGAATTCTTTGTAGAATTGGAAATATACTCTTTTGAAGTTGACAATGGCAATGTCCCTCTCAAGATTTCAATTGGTAAGGGGTGTTTTGATTCGTCTAATAGCTAGAACATATTTAAGGCATTAGTATACATCAAATTTGATCATAAAACTATCAAATCACTAAGATTTATTTCTCATGAGCTTGATGTATGGTTCTACTATCGGTTGGGATTCTCGGGGTATTACAATATCTCCCCCTTGAGAACATTCATCCTCGAATGAGACTGGGAGGGGAGAAAGACAACTGACATAAATACTGAGCATGATCAACTGAGACATGATTTCATGATTGACATGACTGAAGAACTAAATATAACATACTGAACATGCATATTTAATGAATGACTGATAAGTTGAATTTGTGCATATCTGATGCATGGATAATTGACTCATGAATACATGACTGAATGTCCTGATGAACTGAATTTCTCGCAGTGAGAATGCATGTCTGATGCATGATTTCATGACTGAACTGATATATGTATGCATGACTAAATATACAAGGGTACTTAGTACCAAGTTTGTAATAAGATCTGAGCATAAACTGAATACCTAGATTGTAATGGTAATTTGAACAGGGAACTGAGTAAGTTCAAGAAAACTATTACATAAACTGAAAAGTACTGATGACCCCATGATTATGCTAGAAGTATGCATGAATGAAAATTTGAGAACATGGCTGAGGCTGAAATATGATACATAAATTGAATTTCTATGAACTGAATTGAGTCTTGAATACATGGCGTACAACTGAGGTTGGAGCTTGAGGATCAACTTATGAGTATCCCTACTCCAAACTGGATTCATTACGTGAGAAGAGACTGGGACGCTTATGTTATGAAAGTTTGGGGAATCATAGTATATCTCCTCCTTAGGACACTAGGTCCCTCTAGAAAATACTGTCTTGGCTAAGCTACTGAGGGAAACTAAGGCGAAGCGCAAGGAACCTAGGAACTAAATCATGACTGATTACGTCGGATCTAAAACTTGAGGCCTGATACATGATCTAAGATGAAGCAACTAAACTTCATGCACTGCAACTAAGACAACTAAAAGATTTATGAGGTGCTGAGCACAACTGCATGAATATACTAACTTATTTATTTAACTGAATAACTGATAGCTGAATACTGGGTATGTGAGACATGTCTGTACTTAGTCCAAATAACTGGACTAAGGCTATAAAATATTATGCATAGGGGGTAATGATTGAATGGATAACATGAGGTAACTGAGTATGAATGAGCAAAACTGTATCACCTCAAGAATGCAAGGCTAGGCGTATAACATGATTAGGGAACATCTTGTAGACTAAGGTACTAAAATACTACTGACTGAGTAACTGATAGTTGTAGCATGGGTCAAGCAAGTCTGGAACTGAACTGAGTTCCTGATCTAATTACTAAACTGAAGTTGGCACTAAAACTAAAACAGTAACTGAGATTCTTACTGGAACTAAAATGCTGGGTTCTAATAATTGAGTACTGATAACTTAGGTTCAGGCTGATATTGAAATACTAAACTCTAGAACTGAACACTAATTACTGGGTACCGAATACTGAAATTGTAACTAAGATAGCAACTGAGATTTTTATAGTATGCGATAGGGACTGACATAAGTTTGAGTTTGAGTTTCCAGTAGGAGGACATGTAACGCCCCGAGACTACACCCTGGGCATCACACAGTGCTTATAATCCTGAAGGACCACAAGCTAACCCATGACTGGTACATACTGTAAGCACTGAATAATAATCATAAAGTAACTGGATGAGAGTATATGCAAAACTGTAACTATTGAACATGCTAAAAATGTAACACTGCGCATATAAGTATGAATTATCTATTTGAGATTATACTAAATCTGAGAACTAAAGTTTGATGGTTGATTAACTAATAACTAATAGCCATGGTTCTGTAGAACTGTCTGAGTTCTTTACTGGCTACTGAGACTGAATACTGGATATTGAGTACTGAATACTGAGTACTGAATACTAAAACTATGACTGTAACGCCCCAAAACATGGGTCCCAGAGCGTCACACAGTGCTTGAGGCTACGAGTAGCCCCAAGCTAACCCTTTGAACCATTTTCATTTAGTTCAACACAAATCAATGGGGTTTCCATAAATAACCCTCAAATATCAACAGAGTAATCTTCATCCAAGAATAAAAGAATTTCAGAAAGATAACAAAATACAACTTATTAGTCAACTCCCAACATCTATACTAGTCTGACAAGCCTCTAAGAAAATCAATAAAACCAGCAAGCCATTGAGACATGCCCCAACTGACTCATACTCAGTTATCAAATGTAAGCAATTCTGTGAAACCAACATCAGACATCACATCCTCGGAACATGAGGACTCACCACAACAGAGGATGTAGAATAGCTTGCTCAAAAAATTACTGTCAAACTTGGAATTGAGAACCTGAACCTACATTCTAAGAAAATGCAGCCCACATCCAAAGATCTGGCTCAGTACCATGGAAAGGAACCGAGTATATGGGGGTGTATGCAGTTATATAAACATCATCATCATAAATATTTATTAGAAATATGCAGGATGTATGAAAGACTCATATAGCCCGAAGAAAATCATCATAATCATGAGAGGATAAAATAAGTACAATAACACATGTGAGTCATCATATAATTTGTCAATCACTTTCAGTTCATCAAGAATATAAATTCTCATAATGTAAATATTATTTAAATCTTTCGAAAGAATAACTCACAATTCTACTTTCAAATCACTTCACCATTCACCATAGGCACAAGGAAACACACACACACTGGGAGATCCTATAACAGACATAAACCATGTGAGCTACATGGAGTCCAACATACAACTCACGTTGGGGAGAGCCGTCTTATCCTTGCCATCGGAGTAGGACTATCGATATCAAATCCACACAAACTAACGATCACTATATAAATCATCCTCAGGCTCACTCCTATGGGGGCACATAGTTCTATGGAAGTAAGGTCGCTTTATACCTCCCACTCAGTGCTAAAGATTTCTCCCGTACATAGCTCAGATCATTTCAAAGACAATCCATAACAAAAAATTTTTAGTAATATATAAATATACATCAGGAGCCATCATGCTTCTCATCTATCAAAATCAACCACGTTGTGGATTTCTTTCACACTCGAGTTCAAAACAACTCTATTAACACCAAAAGGTCAAATAATTCAAAATCTCTCAAATATTCAATATCAACGTGCTTATAACACACATTTTCTAAAAAAAAACACGATTTCCAATGGGAATTCACGACCCAAATATCAAAATAATGATAAATATCGTTCAAGATTCATGCTTTATATCACCACATACGTAAATTCATCTTTCAAAATCATAAATATCAAGATTTCATAATAATCATCATAAGATATGGGTTCATGCTTGAAAATTCATAAAAATCAAATAAAAATCATGCCTTTGTAAAGAAAATTACTTTTGGGCACAAGAACGAAAGAGAGTTCTTGTTGAAAAACCCCACATACCTTGAATGATGAACTTTAGATCGATACTCATTTTTAAGATGTTAATCGTGGCTTTGAATGATGGTTCTTGGAGTTCTTGAACTAGGAACTTGGAATCTTGAATAAATTTGCAGAATTAATGGTGAACTTTGGAGGTTCTTGAAGTTGGATGTAGGCGCTTAGGGTTTTCTTTTTGAGGGAGTTTGATAAAATATAACATATAATTCTTCTAATAGGCTTTATTATAGGGTTTGGACGGATTTTGGGTGAGGGGAAATGACCTAAACGCCCCTAAAAATAAAAAAATTCTCAAATTGGTCCTTTGGTGGACTGTTTTGATAGTTTGAAGTAGATCAACCATAACGTTTTACTCCGATATTCAATTTGGATGAAACCAATTTCATTAGAAAGAGGACTCTCATATATTTTCGTTGATATATAGTATCTCACCCAGATCATTGTGTACGAGGAGTTATGATCGTTTGAAGTTGATCTAAATATTTACTTTTGATAGGTTGAAGTAGATCGACCATAACTTTTTGCTCCGATAGACAAATTGGATGAAACCAATTTTATTGGAAAGAAGACTCGCAGAGCTTTCCGTTGATATATAGTAGATCACCTAGATTATTATGTAAGAGGAGGTATGATCGTTTAAAGTTGGAGCAAAAATATGCCAGTTCTCAGTACTTTTTTCCTGCATGTTTTACTGTTCACTACTATTCACGGTTCGATTGGAATGTTCATAACTCGTCGCTCGGGTGTCCGATTTGGATGATCCACATATCGTTGGAAATCTTATTCGATACTCTACACAATGGTGGGTCATAATCTAAGACATTTCGCACGAAAAATTTATAATTCATTCTAGAAGATAGAACCCAACACGTTTACACACAAAATTTCAACAAAAAATTTCCCGGGGTATTACATCATCCCCCTTGGAAACATTCATCCTCAAATGACGCTAGACATGCCAAGATTAGATAGGGAATAGAGCATACAGCTGAAACCATTCGTTAGACTCATCACCACATCGTTTCTCACTCCGAATGCAACATAGAATGCATAAATTCAAGAAACTACAGCTGAACACATAATAAATGATAGTTGAACTGTTGCAACTTTTATTAAAAGTGCATGATTTAGGAAAGAACGGTACCTTTGGATTGATCAGAGTTTGCAAAAATAGGTGCGGGTACTTGGATCGCATATCCGCCTCAGCTTCCCAAGTTGCACCCTCAAAAGATTGGTTTCGCCACAACACCTTGACCAAGGGAACTTCTTTGTTCCTTAGTCTTCGAACACTGAAATCAAGAATCTCAACAAGAATCTCATCAAAAGAAAGATTTTCTTGAATGTCAGCAGTCACAGAGGAATCCACTACCACAGCATCGCTAACATGCTTTTTAAGCATGGAGACATGAAATATTGGATGAACAGAGGACAACTCGGAAGGAAACTCAACTTCATAAGCTACCTTACCAACACGGCTAAGAATTTTGTAAGGACCAACATAACGGGGAATAAGCTTCCCCTTCTTTTCGAATCTCTTTACCCTCCTCATGGGTGAAATTTTCAAATACACTAGGTCACCAACTTCAAACTCAAGGTATCTCCTTCTAACATGCGCATATGACTTCTGACGACTCTGCGTAGTTTTCAACCTTTCCCTAATCAACTTAACTTTGTCCATAGCCTAAAATACTGAATCAGGACCACTTACAGCCACTTCACCCACCTTGAACCAACCTATGGGTGATCTACACTTTCTCCTATATAAGGCTTCAAACGGAGCCATGCCAATACTAGAGTGGAAACTGTTATTGTAAGAAAACTCTATCAATGGTGAGTGATCATCCCAACTTCCCTTAAAGTCAAGTGCACAAGCTCTCAACATCTCTAAGGTCTAGATGGTCCACTCAGCCTGACCATCGGTCTGCGGATGAAAAGCAGAACTCAAAAGCACTTGGGTACCAAGACCCTTCTGAAAAGCTTTCCAAAATTGTGAAGTGAATTGAGTACCCCTATCTGAAATGACAGACAAAGGAACTCCATGCAGTCTAACTACCTCTCGAATATACAATCTAGTGTAATCCTCAGCAGTATATGAAGTATGAACAGGCAAGAAATAAGTAGACTTAGTCAACCTATCAACCACAACCCAAATGGAATCATGATGGCGTCGGGAAGGAGGTAAACCAATCACGAAGTCCATATTTATCTCTTCCCACTTCCAAGTGGGAATACTAAACTCTTGAATCATTCCACCAGGTCTTTGGTGTTCAACCTTAACCTATTGGCATATTGCACAATTAGCTACAAACGCTGCTATATCTTTCTTCATGCCACTCCACCAATAGATTTCTCGTAAGTCTCGGTACATCTTGGTGGCACCAGAATAAATAGAATATCGCGCCCCATGCGCTTCAGCCATAATCTTCTGTCTCAGATCATCAACATTCAGGACACATAATCTACCCTGCAATCTCAACACACCATCTTCTTCTTGGGAGAAAACCTCTACTCTTTGGTCCTTGACTGACTCCTTCAGTCTGACCAAACTAGCATCTAACTATTGCTTTTCCTTCACTTTCAAAACTAAGGAGGATTTAGAACTACTCTGAGCCCCTATACTACCTTCAGCAGAGTCAAACAACCTAACCCCCAATCTAGCCAAACGATGTACATCACGAGCCAACTCTTTCTTACCTTCTACCACATATGAAACACTACCCATGGATACTCTACTTAGGGCATCCGACACAATATTGGCCTTTCTTGGATGGTACAACACACTCATATCATAGTTCTTTGACAATTCTAACCATCATCTCTGCCTAAGATTTAATTCTCTCTGGGTAAACACATAATGCAGACTCTTATGATCAGTGAAAATATCAACATGGACACCATACAAATAGTGTCTCCAGATTTTCAAAGTAAACACAACAGCAGCCAACTCAAGGTCATGGGTGGGGTAATTTTTCTCATGGGATTTCAACTGTCTAGAAGTATAAGCTATCACCTTACCTTTCTGTATTAATATGCAACCCAACCCAACTCTCTAAGCATCACAGTATACCACAAAACCATCAACACCATAAAACAAAGTCAAAATAGGGGCTGAAGTGAGTCAAGTTTTCAACTCCTGAATACTCTTCTCACAAGATTCGGACAACAAGAACTTCACTTTCTTTTGGGTCAACCAAGTCATAGGATATGCTATAGAGGAGAAACCCTCAACAAAATAGCGGTAATAGCCAGCTAAACCCAAGAAACTTTAGATATCAGTCAGAGAAATAGGTCTAGGCTAATTTCTAACAGCTTCGGTCTTTTGGGGATCAACTCTAATACCCTCGGAAGAAATGATATGACCCAGAAAAGTAACTCACCTTAGCTAAAACTCACACTTACTATACTTGGCAAACAACTTGTGATCTCTAAGGGTTTGCAAGACAGTTCAGAGATGATCAGAATATTCATCCTCACTACAGGAGTACACCAGTATATCATCGATGAACACTATGAGAAACATATCCATATATGATCTGAACACTCGATTCATGAGGTCCATGAAAGCTGATGGGTATTAGTTAACCCGAAAGACATAACAAGAAACTCAAAATGGCCATAACGAGTTTGGAAAGAGGTTTTTGGGATGTCACACTCCCTAACTTTGAGTTGATGATAGCCGGAACGAAGGTCTATCTTTGAGAAATAACTTGCACCTTGCAATTGGTCAAACAAATCATCTATTCTTGGAAGGGGTACTTATTTTTTACGGTGACTTTATTTAGTTGGCGGTAATCAATGCACATATGCAAAGAGTCATCTTTCTTTCTGACAAACAACATAGGAGCGCCCCAAGGAGAAACACTGGGCCTTATGAAACCCTTATCTAGTAGATCTTTGAGTTGCTCTTTCAACTCCTTAAGTTTTGCAGGGGCCATACGGTAAGGAAGAATAGAAATGGGCTGAGTATCGGGAAGAAGATCAATCCTGAACTCTATCTCTCTATCAGTAGGAATGGGTTAGTGGGTTGAGGTTGCTGAACATCATTATTTCTTCTCGCTCGACGTGGAGGCATATTTCTAAAAGAGGAGAGCATAAATCAATAGCAGAGAGAGACACTTTAAGTACGATAGACTTCTGAAAGAAAGAATCACACTTTTTCCTAAAATGTCTTGTAGCCTCTTGCTCATAGATGTGGCGCGCTACACACTGATGATCAAGACTCTACTTTACGTAGCTTGTCAGACTCCCTAGGATACCTTAACACCTTTCTCTCTGATACCAAGTTTGTAACGCCCCAGAAAATGGGTCTCGGAGTGTCACATGGTGCTTGAGGCTACAAGTAGCCCCAAGCTAACCCTTTGAGCCATTTAATTCAGTTCACCACAAATCAACAGGGATTTCATAAATAACCCTCAAAGATCAATAGAGTAATCATCATCCAAGAATAAAATAATTTTAGAAAGATAAAAAAATATGACTTATTAGTCAACTCCCAAAATCTATACTGGTCTGACAAGCCTCTAAGAAAATCAATAAAACCAGCGAGCCATTGAGATATGCCCCAACTGACTCACACTCAATTATTAAATGTAAATAATTCCGTGAAAGCAACATCAGACATCAAGTCCTTGGAATATGGGGACTCACCACAATAGAGGATGTAGAACAGCATGCTCGAAGAATCACTGTCGAACCTAGAACAGAGCACCTGAACCTATATTCCGAGAAAATGTAGCCCACATTCGAAGATGTGGGTCAGTACCATGGAAAGGAACCATGTATATGGGGGTGTATGTATTTGTATAAACATCATTATCATAAATATTTATAAGAAATATGCAGGATGTATGAAAGACTCACATAGCCCGAAGAAAATCATCATAATTATGAGAGGATGAAATAAGTACAATAACACATGTGAGTCATCGTATAATTTGTCAATCACTTTTAGTTTATCAAGAATATAAATTCTCATAATGTAAATATCATTTAAATCTTTCGAAAGAATAACTCACAATTCCACTTTTAAATCACTTCACTATTCACCATAGACACAAGGAAACACATACACACTGGGAGATCCTATAATCGACATAAACCATGTGAGCTACATGGAGTCTAACGTACAACCCACATTGGGGAGAGACGTCCTATCCTTGCCATCGAAGTAGGACTATCAATATCAAATCCACATAAACTAGTGATCACTATATAAATCAGTGTTAGGCTCACTCCTACGGGGGAACATAGTTCTAGGAAAGTAAGGTCTCTTTATACCTCCCACTCAATGCTAAGGATTTCTCCCGGACTTAGCTCAGATCATTTCAAAGAAAATCCACAACAAAATAATTTTGGTAATATATAAATATACATCGGGAGCCATCATGCTTCCCATCTATCAAAATCAACCACGTTGTGGATTTCTTTCACACTCGAGTTCAAAACAACTCCATTAAGACCAAAAGGTTAAATCATTCAAAATATCTCAAATATTCAACATCAACATGCTTATAACACACACTTTCTAAAAAACACAATTTCCAATGAGGATTCATGACCCAAATATCAAAATCATGATAAATATCGTTCAAGATTCATGCTTTATATCACCACATATGTATATTCATTTTTCAAAATCATAAACATCAAGATTTCATAATAATCATCATAAGATATGGGTTCATGCTTCAAATTCATAAAAATCAAATAAAAATCATGCCTTTGTAAAGAAAATTACTTTTGAGCACAAGAACGAAAGAGTGTTCTTGTTGAAAACCCCCACATACCTTGAATGATGAACTTTAGATCGATACTCATTTTTGAGATGTTAATCGTGGCTTTGAATGATGGTTCTTGGAGTTCTTGAACTAGGAACTTGGAATCTTGAATAAATTTGCAGAATTAATGGTGAACTTTGGAGGTCCTTGAAGTTGGATGTAGGAGCTTAGGGTTTTTTTTCGGAGGGAGTTTGATGAAATATAACATATAATGCTTCTAATAGGCTTTAATATAGGGTTTGGACGGATCTTGGGTGAGGGAGAATGACGAAAACATCCGTAAAAATTAAAAAAATTCTTGAATCTGTCCTTTGGTAGACTATTTTGATAGTCTGAAGTAGATCAACCATAACATTTTACTCCGATATTCAAATTGGATGAAACCAATTTCATTAGAAAGAAGACTCTTATATCTTTCCGTTGATATATAGTATCTTACCCAGATCATTGTGTACGAAGAGTTATGATCAATTGAAGTTGACCCAAAAATTCACTTTTGATAGGCTGAAGTAGATCGACCATAAATTTTTGCTGCAACAGAAAAATTGGATGAAACCAATTTCATTGGAAAGAGGACTCACAGAGATTTCCGTTGATATATAGTAGATCACCCAGATCCTTATGTACTAGGAGTTATGACTGTTTAAAGTTGGAGAAAAAAATACACCAGGCCTCAGTACTTTTTTCCTGCACGTTTTACTGTTTACTACTATTCACTGTTCGATCGGAACGTTCATAAATCGTCGCTTGGGTGTCCGTTTTGGATGATCCACATATCTTTGGAAATATTATTCGATACTATACGCAATGGTGGGTCATAATCTAAGACATTTCTCACAAAAAATTTATAATTTATTCTAGAAGATAGAACCCAACACGTTTACGCATAAAATTTCAATGAAAAATTTCTTGGGGTATTACAATGACTGTGGGAGTGTTTATCTAACTGATATACCCCACTTATAGACAGAGTTGGGATCCAACCTCTAGCCCTTGTTGGAAAGGTATTAGTACCATGCCACGAGATACTAACAAAGATGGGTCAACCCTAATTTGGTAGGAAGACTCATGAAATATGTATATGATTGTGTCAACCCTAGTTTGGTAGGAGGACGACTTACCCTATTCTGGCTACGTAGTTTTGTAACTCAGGGACTGCTACTAAGGTTCAAAGCCTCTACTGGCAGTTATACCCCTATCTCTTGGTTCGCTCGATGCTGAATTCTACTCCCAACTGAATCAACACTGAACTGATCACTAGATTGTACTAGGCTTGACTGAATTAATACTGATTGTGTTGATTGACTGAACTAGTCTAAGTTTATCGAATACTGTTAACTAATTGAGTACTACTATTCTTGACCTTTATTGGGTCTATTCTATAACTACTAAAACTAAGTAAACAGGTAGATTTTGGGTAATCAATACCCCCAGGACTGGATAACATAATTGATAAACTCATATCACAACTTTAGCAACACAACAATAGGTTACCATGCATAATTTACTCATATAAACATTTTATCTAACACTTGGGGAGCATGATTGTATACATGAGAACTAATCACATAAGGCATCATAATTACCACTTGCAACTTGCAAATTTAAGAGTTTTGATATGAGAGATTAATAATTCAACACACATGTTAATTTAATTTCATGGAACTCATAGAAGATCTTAACTTGAAATCCATACAACAACATAAACGTGGACAAAATTCAATTCATAACATGGGAATCATAATTCAAGTTTTAAAAAGGATTCTTGAACTCCAAGGGTGGAAGAAAACCCATGGATGAACACCTAACATACCTTGATTTCTGAATTTGTGAGAATTGATGGTGAATCCTTGAGACTTGGACTTTAATTTGATGAACCTAGGGTTTTATTCTTGAGAGGTTTTGAGTGAAATATCAATTTGAGGGCAAAAATGTTGTTTTGGGACTCAAATTCCTTGTTTTGGACCTCTTAGGTGAAGGTAAAAGACCCTTTTGACCTTAAAAATATAGAACAAAATTCTAGAAAACACACAGGCCAGACTATCCAGGGTGTCACTGGTTTCAGAGCACCACGGACTCTATCACGGGCTCCCCCAACATTGAACTGGGTAGGGCACCGCGGGCTAATCTCCCTGAGCTGCTGTTTTGGAGTTTCAAACATGCCCTGATGCTTGTCCAAAAATTTTGAAACTCACCCGAGATGTATTATTGATTTCCTCAATCATAAATCAACTTAGAAACTAAATTTCCAATGTCGAGAAGTCAGGAATATGTTCATCAACGTTGAGGGTTCTGTAAATGACTAAGTCCTAACACTTAGCAAAATATTCTAAGTCTTGGACCCCTTTCTTTATGCAAGAATGAGTTGAAACGAACCTAGGATCTTAGGGGTCTTACAGGACATTGGTGTGATCAAATCCCTTTTAGCCCATCTAGGTAGAGAAATCCTTTCTCAATTTCCAAAATCTTGAAGCCCTTAGGGTGTGAATTCCCTTGCTGAATATATCTGAAACTATTCATTCTTGCTCTCATCCAGCTTTGAAAATTCTCCTTAGTGTGCCCATATTTTCAGTAATAAGTGCATAAGAGTTTGTGCCCTTTGTTTCCAGCATCATTGATAGTTTTCCCTTGAGACCCAGCAGGTTGGAATTCTCCTTGATAGCCCAGGCATTTGCCATTATTAACACCCTGACTAGTCAAATTAGAAAGAATATATGAAAAAATAGTCCATTTAAAAGTTTTTTGAGATCTTCTCTTAAACAAACCAAGTCCGTTTCTAACTCTTATTTATTATGAAGTGCAGACATAAGGTGTTTTTGAGAACCCTTCAGTTTCTCCTCAAGATCAATATGAATGCTTGAAGATTCTTTCTTCCCTTAACTATCTAAATCATTTGCCTTCTTCAGTTGGCTCATACAACTCAGATTTTTAAATTTTAATTTAGTAATCATTTCTTCAGTTTCAGATATCTGAAAAGTTAAGGCAATCAACTCGAGCTCTTGATTCTCTACTTTCTCCTCTAGGGCATTCATCTCAATAGTTAGTTCACATATAGATTCTATCAACACACTTGCAAGCTTTTTTTTTATCTTCCCAGCAGTGTAGTTATCTAGGTTTTCCTTAATATCAGAAAGTGTTACCTCATTTTCTTCTTCATCTTCTGTGTTGACCATGAAGGCAAATGAGAAATCATAGATAACTGTACTATCTTCTATAGCTAGCACAAAAACATCTCTAGACTTCTTATCTTCATCAGATTCACTAGAAGAATCTCCCCATGCTGCCAGAGCTTGCTTTGCTGCATACTCAGCTGCAGTCTTTCTTCTTGATTTTTCATGAACCTGATCCCTGTTCTTTCCCTTGGAACCTTCAGCCTTGAGGTATTCCTGTTAATCTATCTTGTGCATTGGACAGTCCTTAATGAAATGCTCAGGACTTCTACATTTGTGACACACCTCAATATTGCTTTCGTTTTTACTATTTCTTCCTCTTCTCTGGAACTGACCACTCTTATTTATGGCTCTAACAATCTTATTTTCCAAATAGGCTACATCAGTATCTTCTTTACTTGAATCATGTTTTGAATTCTTCAATGCCGATGATTTTTCTCTTTTGACTTCATTCATTTCTAGCTCTTGTTGCTTCTTGAGCTCATGAGTCTTTAGATTTTCAATCAGTTCATATATAGTGAGGGTCTTTAGGTTTCTTTCTTCAGTTATGCAATCTACTTGGCTTTCATAGGACTTAGGAAGAACACCAAGAATATTCCTTACTTTCTTATACAATGGAATTACTTCTAAGCATTGAAACTCATTTATGATATAAGTGAATCTTATATGCATTTTTTGGATGGTTTCTCCTTCTTTCATGGTGAAGGTTTCATACTTAGTAGTCAGCATGTCCACTTTTGAATCCTTCACATTAGTGGTACCTTCATGAGAGGTCCTCAAGCAATTCCAGATCTCTTTGGCATTTTCATAGGCTGAGATTCTATTATATTCATCAGGTCAAATACCACACACTAGTAGTTTCGTTTCCTTGTAGTTCTTTTCAACCTTCATCATCGAACTCTCTTTTGGTTTTTACTACCATTCTTTTTATTTATCCTTCTTTGACTTCTTTAACTGGAACAGGAGGACCATCAAGAATTATGTCCATAAGCTTACTATCCTCAGCCACAATGAAGTCAAACATCGTGGTTTTCCACTATCCATAATACTGCCCATTAAATCTAGGTGTCCTAGTGGAAGATTTCCCTCTTCCAGGTTATGTGGAGCAAACATGCTAACCAAATCACTCTAGGTGTGAAACTTTTAGAATGTTCTGTTTCTGATGCCAACTATTGAAAACTTGAGGGTTTCACCACACAGTGAGGGACCAGGTCCGTCAAAATTAGTCACAGGAAAAAACACAATAAACGAACCAGAAACATAGCACAGTGCAGGAAATATAAAGGACGTATGATATAATGTGAAAACCTCCTTGTTCAAGAGAGAAAAAACCACGGCTTGCCCTTACAAGCACCCAAAAGTTCACTATAATCAACCTCTTGATTGTAAACTCAAACTTGAACCTAAATCTAGGTTTCTCCTGCTTGTAATAACTCTACTACAAGCCCAAATTGGAAACTCTGCCAAGACTCCTCAACACTGGTTAACTCTAACTAGTTTCAAGCTTAGGAAACTCTACCTAAAGAACTCTCAAAACAAGAAAGAAAAGATCATTACTCTTATAAAATGATGAATTTATTTACAGGCTCAAGATGGACTCAAGAACTCTCTCTATTTCAGCACACACAAAAGATAAGAACTTGAGCACTATTGAATATTAGATTTTTTCCTCTTTCACTCTTCATCTTTTCGGATTTGCAAAAACTCATTGATAGAAAAACATCCTTTTATTTCTATAATTGAGTGATGATAAGGGTTGAAATGCAATTGGACCAAGTGTCCTAATTAGTACAAGAAACACTTGTGCAATTTGTTACACATGAGGACAAAACTGTGCAGACGCGTGTTAACTATACTGTAGATTTGAACATCTAGGGACCAGGTCCCTTGTAGTCATATAGTCATCATCAAAACAAGATACAACAAAGCTCTATTTGCTTTGGTCCAGGGGTAAGTGAATTAGACGTATGTCATTGTTTCAAACTCTTACATAAATAAAAGCTTGGTATTTGAATTTAAAAGAGTGTAGTGACGAATTCATTATTCACCATATTTCAAATCTTACACCACTTTCCCTCAGGATTCTTTTGATTAAATAAAGATACGACACACAAATATGCTTTTTGATTTATAGATCAATTAAACATGACAAATATAACTAATTTAGAAAATCCAAAATTGCAATTAAACAATGAAATTTAAATAATTTCATTGTCATAAAAATATCAAACAAGATTATGAGTGTCAAGGACAAAAGTCAACATGCATACTGAGATGTAAACATTACCAAAATAAAATAATTGGATGATGTTACCAGCGTAAAACTTCAACTGCAAGAACAAATATATATCGAGAATCAAATTTAAAACTCACAGATCTGGAACCTAATTTAAGAATGCTTGCAAACTACTATTCAAATTTGAAATCTAAAAATGAAATAAAAATGATAAAAAGGCAGAAATCCATGATAATTTAATAATTGAAGTTTCAAATATTGAAAGTTAAAAAAAATAATATTAATGAATGTAAGAAGATAACTTGAATCAAAATCAAAATAAGAAAAAAAGAAAGAATTATGTTCCAAATAATAAGGTGTTATGCATTAAAGAGTATCACTAAATTTAGAGTTATGTTCCAATTAATAAGGTGTTATGCATTAAAGAGTATCACTAAATTCAGAGTTCAATTGGCAGGTGTGAACCCTCTGCGACATCAAAATCGATATTTTGCTTTATATAGGTTTTCAATAGTTTCTTAGAAAGGATCCACCATAAAAAAAAACAGATTTATCTACAAAAATCAACTAAGGGTAGCTTCAGTTCATTATCTATCTGCTACATCATCAACAATGGCTTCTTTATATAATTATACATTAAAGAACGCTGAATTTATCATTCTCTAACTGTTGTTGAAGTTGTAGATTCATGATCTGAGGTTGACTCTAGCACCATTCTTGGAACGTTGGAACCTTTCCCTCATGCATCTTTGTTGTGCATTTATCATTTTCTCGTTTATAATTTGAAGATCGCCAAAACCAAAAATTCTAATAAAAATTAAACATCAATTCACAAGTCATTCAACACTAGAAAGTGCTGAATAAAAGAAAAAAACACAAAATTCAAAAAAATTGAGTACACTTTTGTGGAACCATTTATCTTCAAACATAATAATATACATAAATATATATAATCATTAAATGTGATACACTATCACATAAGCAAAACACAAAATAGATGTATACAGTTAAATTAGAATTCATTCAATCATCAATAAATATAGCCACTGGCCCAAAAAGTAGAAGAAGAGGAAGGGCGTATGTTTCTATTAAAGTTTGATCAAAATATTACTTAAATAGAATCATAATTTTTTATATCTACAAGGTAAAATTCTAATTAATTTAGAAGTATAAAATTCTAATTAATTTCGAAGTGTAAAATATTATGCTTTCTTACCTAGATTAAATAAATATTTAAATTAAATTCAAGTTTTTTAATATAAAAAATCCTAAACCTAAAAAGAACAAAAACTATTCAAAATTTTACCTAAAATATGTTTTCTAATATTTGAGCATAATAAGTAGCAGTTTGTCCATGAAATTTTTTAAACTTTTTTTGAAAAATTATTTCACTTTAGTGAAAACAGAATGTGTTTGGCCATGAAAATTCCAAATACAATTTGAAACTGTATTTGGAAAAGTGAAAAGAAGTAAAACTTGTTTTCATTCCTACTTATGTCATAAAATTTTAAAAACAACTCAATTTATAATCATGGCCAAACACAATTTTAACTCTAACTATAACTCTGAAAAATTATGATTTTTATGGCCAAACAGAGAAAATGAGTGGGAAACCATTAACTATGGAAGTATTTGTCCTTTGCAAGCTAAAAGTTCCCTTCGGATATACACTTTTAATATATTTGGCATTGCATATTGGGCATTACCGTTTTATGGAGGAATTATAGCCCAACGACACTGAAAGTTACGAAGAAAAAACAATTCGTTTTTTTTTTTTTGAAAAAAGTCACGCTAATAAAAAAATCAATAAAAATATTATTATAAATTTAGAAATTCATCTATAATAGAAAATCATTTTTATTTAATTATTTTTATATTTATTATAGGCAATATTCAATATTATAAACTAAAGAAAAATTATGAAAAGATGATTGTCTCTAAAACGGAGTCTTTTAATAAAGGGAAAAAAGTTCAAATAACATTTCTAAGGTCCTTCACAATTTTAATATACTAGTTTAATCGCACGTGTCATGTACGTGTAATCTTTGATTATTTAAAATTAGATGATTTTATCTATTCCAAAGATTTTTAATGAAGTGCAGAAAGTTCAAATCATTTTTCAAAGATTCTTCATACCTTAATATAATAATGTAAACATAACATATGTTCTATTGTACGAACATACATATTTTAACCAAAAGTTTCAAGTGGTTAATGGATCATCATTTTTGTGTTTGTCATTTAGTACCTCTTTTCCTTACTGTTAGAGGCAAAAAGAGACACATCGATTTGAATCATACTTGTAATACGATTATTTTTTTATATTTTCTATTTTTAAAATCTTTTCTTATTTTTAAAGTTAAATCTTTAGAAAATCTTTGATTACTTACTTAAAACTTTTTTAAAAAATGGTACTTCTTGTATTTTTCTTAATGTAATATTTTTATATTTATTTCTAGATTTTTCAAATCTTCTTAAAATCAACTTTAATTCTTAAGATAATGAAAAAAGGTATTAATTGTCATTACTTCTAATGATTTCTAATAAGATAATATTATATTATAATTATTTAATTAATTTTCAACTCTTAAATATTAGGAAAATAGTGAAAAGATGATTTTGTTTAAAGCAGTGTATTTTAGTGAAGGGCAAAAAGTTCAAACAATATTTCTAAGGCTTTTCACACTTTTAATATAACTAGTTTAACCTCACGTGTCTCGCACGTGTAATGTTTGATTATTTAAAATTAAAATTGAACCATATTTGTAGTACAATTATTTTTTTGTATATATATATATATATATATATATATATTTAAAATCTTCTCTTATTTTTAAGGTCAAATCCTTATAAAATAATTGATTATATTCTTATTACGTACTTAAAAATTTTAAAAATTTAGTATTTCTTAAATTATTCTGATGCTTTTATATTTATTTCTAAATTTTTAAAATCAAATTTAGTAAATTTATAATTCTTAAGCTAATGAAAGAAGTATTTATTTATCATTAATTTTAATGATTTCTAATAAGGAAAGATTTTATCATAATTATATTTAATTAATTTTTAATTCTTAAATATTAGAAAAATAAAGAAAGACGATTTTTTCTAAAATAAAGACTTTTAATGAAGGACAAAATGTTCAAATATTGTTTTAAAGGTCTTTGATGCAACCCTTATGAGGTCTGAACCTGAGGTGTAGTTGTCTCCATATTATTTTGAAATTGAGGGGTAGAACCCACTCCGAGATGAGGTCCTGCAAGAGACTGTTGTCCTCTATAATTATTGTTCACCCAATCCATGGGGTTCCATGATGGGGTGTAGATCTCTCCACATCCAACAGTTCCATCGACCCCCTTTACCCTATCGAACCTTCATAATCCTTCCAAGGTTTTACTCAAAACTGCAATTGATTTCTCAAGTTGTTCTTCCATCTGAGATTGTCTCACAGAGAAATTAGTAATCTCCAAAGTGACCCTCTCCAATATCTACTTAATCTCACTCATATCAATTGTCATGTTAATACCCACAGAGCTCAAGATGATGCTCTGATACCAAATGATGCAGCTTTAATGGAACAGTGTTCCCAGATGAACAATAACCAATAAAACAGTGCAAATACTAAAAAATAGAGTAGCTTAAGAAATAAAAAAGAAGCAATTCTAAATACGACTAAGGAAGGATTTCATTAATTATCCAATACAGTTACATCAATACATTATGTAGGATCACAACCCTAGCTAAGTCATTACCTGCTGTACTATATTTTTAACTATCTCTCATGGACTGAATTAGCTCAAAGCAAGATACTATCAATACTTAAGTGTAATTAACTAAAGTTCCCTTACCATACTTAATGGGGAAAAATGTAAACTCTATAACTTAACAACTAACTAATAATGACAGCTCCAGTACTACTCTCTTAGCTCCTTGTACTATCTTGCTTAGCCACTTTCATTTTGCATCAAGTTCAAATGTTCAATGTACTATTCTGCTATGTGCGAAGTTCGGGGCCACATTGGTCAAATGTAAGATGACTTTCCTTGCAGTGATGCAACATGTTGAATCTACTAATTCTTGTGTCCTTTGCTTTCTATCAGAAAATATATTAGAAAAATTTAGATGTGACACTCAAAGGGACATTGCAATTCAAAAATTTTACCAAGACATTTGATTTGATTCTAGAACCTTGACTTACAAGTTAGAAACAATACAAATACCTTTCTCAGTGCCGAATTAATGCACATTGTAGTAAAGTGCATGTTATCAGGTATCATCTCATCTTTCAAAAATTCCATCAGGCTTCTTGCTCCTATTTCAAGAATTTCTACCATTGGGTGCAAAACTTTACCCCATCGAACTACAAAATACCAACAACCACAAGATATGAATGCAACATAAAAAACAATAAGAAGGGGAGAAGCAAACTTTGTGACTGAAATTTCCTCCCCACTTTGAAAAATCTTACCTGGAACCATATATGTTCACTCAATCCTGATATGGAATACTATTCCAAAAATTTCCTATTCAGGAAATAAAGCTAAAACTATCTATAATGTTTGAAAGTAAGAAAATCATTTTATTTGAGCAATTCTTTGTAATACCCGTACCTCAAACATACCTTTTGCGTTTGTCATATAGTACCTCTTTCCCTTGCTGTCGGAGTCTAAGAGAGACGCATCAATTTGAATTATATTTGTGGTACGATTATTTTTTTTTTTTGTATTTAGAATCTTTCCTTATTTTTAAAGTAAAGGTACGATTATTTCTTTTCAATATTTAAAATGTTTCCTTATTTTTAAAGTTAAATACTTACAAAATCATTGATTAAATTCGTATTAAGTATTTAAAGTCTTAAATATATGCACATAACCAAAATACTATCAATAATTTAGAGTTATTTTTTGATTCATACGCATTACTTTTTTTAGTGTGTATTTTTAGAAGACATTAAGCATTTAACTTCACATAATAATTTTATTATTTATAAAAAGTAAGGACTAACTTTAATTAATAAGATGTTAGTCATTTGTTTGCAATGCATTACCTTGAAAATTACGATGAAATCTTTATTAATTAGTATGAAGATTTGATAAAAAGTTCTAAATTTTTTAATAAAAAGTAGATAGTTCTTATTTCTTTTTATATTAATTTAAATTTTGTATCTTTTATATTTTACAATCTTTAATATTATTTTAAGTGGAATTAAAACCATAAAATTCATATTAAATTTCTTGTTGTCAAAAGCAAATGCTTTACTACTCTTATCCTTGAGTCACCCCTGGAAGCGCTCTGCAAAAAGTGTTATCCAATTATTTGCTGAAATCTTAAAAGAAACTTCCTTATCTCTGGATAACAGCTCAATGTTATAATCTTGGGTGACATAGCAGAGCATTTGGCACTAAAAATTTTGATGAATCAAAAGGTTAAAAGGGCAGTTCTAATGCAACTTTAATGGAACAGTGTTTCCAGAAGAACAATAACCAATAAAACAGAGCAAATACTAGAAACAGATAAACTTAAGGAAGAGAAAGAAGCTAATTCTAAATACGACTAAGGAAGAATTTTATTAATTATCCAATACAACTTCATCAGTACATTATATAGGATCACAACCCTAGCTGAGTCATCACCTATTGTACTATACTTTTAACTATCTCCCATGGACTAAACCAACACAAAGCAAAATACTATCAGTACTTAAGTGTAATTAACTAAAGTTCTCTTACCATACTTAATGAGCTAAAATTTAAACTCTATAACTTAATGAAAATACGATTTTGTTTAAAACAAAGAATTTTAATGAAGGAAAAATAGTTCAAATGATATTTCTAAGACAATCTTCTTAAAATCAAATTTAGTTGATTTAGAATTCTTAAACTAATCGAAAAGTATTAGTTGTCATTAATTCTCATGACATCTAATAAGGAAAAGTTTTATCATAAATTTATTTAATTAATTTTTAACTCTTAAATATTAGAAAAAATAGTGAAAATATGATTTTTTTTTCTAAAACAAAGACTTTTAATGAAGGTCAAAAAGTTCAAACGACATTTCTAAGGCCCTTCACACTTTTAATATATTATAGATTATATATATATATATAAATATATATATATATATACATACATACATATATATATATATATATAGATATATATATATAGATTATAGATATAGATATAAATATAAATATAGATATAGATATAAACATGACTCAGACAAAAATTATTGAGTTCACATAAACATGTTACTGAGCAGCTAGATCCACCCCTATCTATCTCAAGGTGAAGCTATATCTATAATCTATAATATATTAAAAGTGTGAAGACCCTTAAAAAAGTGATTTGAACTTTTTGTCCTTCATTAAAAATCTCCGCAATAGACAAAATAGTCTTTTTGCTTATTTTCTTAAATTATTAAATATTATCTTTAATATTTATAATAAGGAATCCTAAAGTATATGGTAAAATAAAAATATATAAAAAGAAAGCTATAATTAAAGAGTCCTAAATACAAAAATATATATGGTTAGAACTATAATTTAGTTATAATTTATTCGCAAAAATAATTTATTTGGATGAACAGGAGTTCGATTTTATCGGATCAAGAAACTTCAGAATTGAATTGGTTGTTAATTCATTTCAAATGACATTTTGATTTAGACAATTTTTAAATTAGACCTTTATTGAAATTAATTTGACCATAATTGTAATATAATTGGTTAATTTAATTTGAATTAGGCTAAGATTTAAATATGATTGTCTAAACTCTTCATTCATTGGCTATTTGATAAATAGCCTAAATCCCTATATGACCAAATCCCTATCAACCCACTATAACCCAACAACATATCAATTTCGGCCCAACAGCTAGATGCCCAGCAACCCATTTCTTATTTTAAAAAAACCATCAGCCCAAAACCAATCCAATATCATCCCAACCAAAACCCCTAACTCGGCCCACATCAATACTCCCCTTTATCCCCTCTTCTTCACAAAAACACCCGATATTCAACATCAACAA
>NC_061117.1:169537127-169550152 GCF_002878395.1 Capsicum annuum
TATATCAAGTTTCTTTAAGGAAACCATGTAGATTCATATCATGCACCCCTCATGTTCACTTTACCTTACTTTCAACGTCATAGAAACAGTGAAGTTCAAAGTCCTAAAGACAGGTCTTTCTCAGACAGTCCCTACGGTCAGTTATGAGATTAGCAACAGACTCAAACAGTATCCCATCAGTTCATTATTGTTCCAAGGTCGTACAGATTTTATTCATGATCATGAGAACTCATTCTTGAACCCAGAAGTTTAGCAGTAGTAGAGTTGGATAGTATTATTCTATTTGATCAGATTATGTATTCATGGGGATTAGATCAGTAGGCTTGAAAAGTATGAGCTAAACACTTAAGTTTATTGACTCAAAATTAAGCATGAAGGTGTGAATGTGATATTAGCAGTATATGAGGAAACAAAATTAGATGATGTGTTTAGTAAGATAGACAGGTGTTGAACATAATGTAGGTATGTGATGGTAGATCAAGTACCTAAGATAGGCCTCAAATTTCAGTAGTAGAGCCAGTATGTATAGAAAGCAGTAAGGGAAGACAATTTCAGACCCATTCTCATCTCAGTGCAGAGTTTTTCACTTCAGCTATAACGAAACTAACTCAGGCATTGCATACCAACTCTATGGTCACGAACTATAATAATGTATGAATTCTATTTCCAGCATAAGGAGTCCCTTTTACTCCACAGTGCGAGTCATGTTCCATGAGAACAATCTACTTTTACACACTTTCCATGGGATTATTTACGCCTTCAGTGCCCAGTATAAGGATTTCAATTCCAGCTCCCTCAGTATTCGAATTGCGTCCCACGAGTACAGAAAACTCTAGACTTAGGTCATGCAGCTCATGACTCATGTACGCATATCATGCTTTCCGGTATACTTAGCTTCCATGACTCATTCTATGCCCCTACAGATCAGATACATTTAGAGTATGTCATATATATCCTCAGTTCAGACCTTATTGGTAAATCCAAACTATTGATGTTTTATTCCTCAAGTTTTAGTCATGTGTCAAGTTTAGTTTGTATCTATTCATGTTTTAGGTCCTCCTGATTTACTCCTCCAGTTAGCTCTCCTTATGGAACAGTGTAATGATGAGCAGTTGTTTAGATTAGAAAAGATTGTTGCATGCTTACTTTTCAAGAGGGTGTAGTTGTGAAGATAGGCTTGAATGTCATGATAAATGTGCAAGTAAACATCTAGCAAGGGGTCGTATTTAGAAGTTAGGAAAGTACAAAGTGTAAGTGTACATTTAGATCCTTGACTTATGTCAGTCCCCAACATGTAACCATCAAAAACTCTTTTGCCAACTCAATTATAGTTTCAGTATCCAGCACTCAGTGATCAGTTTTCAGTCCTTGAATTCAGTACTTCTGTACTAGCTATAGGATTAGTTATAATGTCATTTTTAGTTCAGTAACCAGATTTGAAACTCAGTTCAGTTCCAGACATGCTTGACCTTAGCATTCAGGTTGTCAGTACTCAGTTATTAGTCTTTCAGTACCCCAATTTATAGAATACCTCAGAGCCATGTCATATACTTGGTCTTGCATTCGAAAATAATACAGACTTCATGAATACATGCTCAGATACCTCATTCTACTCAGTTAGTCCTTATCTCCTATGCATAAAACACAAAAATCTCAGCCCAGCTATTTAGACTAAGTATAGTTTATCTTTGCAAATCTAGTATTCAGCTATTAGTTATTCAGTTAATCAGATAAGTTAGTGTATCTATGCACTTATGTTTAGCTCAGTTCATGTATCATGTCTCAGTTTCAGATCCTAGTTATTCAGTCATGACTCAGTTCCTAGGTGTTTTGAACAGCGCCTTAATTTCCCTCAGTAGCTCATCCAAGTTAGTATTCTTTGCGGGACATAGTGTCCCAAGGGGGAGATACATCATACCCCCAAACTTTCATGACATAAACATGCTTCTCTCTTTTCTTTTGATGAATCTAGTTTGGAGAAGGGGTACTCATAAAATAACCCTCAAGCTCCAACTTCAGTCGTATGCCATGTTTTTAAGATTTAGTTCAGATCATGATATTCAGTATATCTACCATGTCCTAGACTCAGTTATGTTCTCAAACTTATCGGTATTTTCAGTTCAAGGTAACAGTTTTCCTTAAACTTACTCATTCTCATGTTCATATTTCAGTACCAAACTTGGTATTTAGTTCCATGCTCAGTTTTCAGTTCAAACTTGATACCTTTACCATTGCATGTTCATGATTAAGTTTAGTCATGAATTCACACATCAGATATTGTGATCAGCTCATTAGTACTTTCAGTCATGCATTCACGTATTATGCCAGTCATATAATCATGGATTAGATATGCATGGATTCAGCCTTTCAGTTGTGCATCAGATATGCATTCTCATTTTGAGAAGACTTACTTTATTAGAATCCTCAGTCTTATATTTATAAATCAGTTTCCCATGCATCAGATATGCATGTTCAGTATGTTGTGCTCAGCTTTTGGTTATGCCGGTCATGAACCCATATTTCAATAGTGTATGTCTTGTACGTACTTCATCTTATCATCTCTCCCACTTCAGTTAATTTTCATTCGAGGACGAATGTTCCCAAGGGGGAGATATTGTAATACCCCGTATGTTTCTAAGCTAGGAGATGAACCATTTTTCCTACGTATGAAACCTCCTATCCTGTTAGTAGCATTTTAGTTCATGACTTACAATAAGTATCCTAGCTATAATATAGCTTATGATGCATTAATCCTGTTCATATGAGTCACTTAAGGTAATACAAGCTAAGTATTTTTGAATCCATCAAGTTTTAGTGTTTGATTTTGCAAGGGTCATATTTGAATGAGTATAACTAGATTTTAATATGGTATTTTGGCTGATTTATACCTACCAAATTGTAGAGAATCGAATTAGCTTTCCAACGATACCAATTTTGCCTTAATCCAATACCCGAGCGAAAAGTTATGCCCATTTTCGTGAGAGACAGGAAGGATAGGCGATTGGTTAGGCGCCGCTCAACCCAAACATAGGCGATTGGTTAGGCGCTGCCCAAACTAGCTTAGGAAATCACTTAGGTGCCGCCTAAGTCAGTTCCAGATGCCAAAAACACTCTGTTTTGAGTTATTTTAAGGGTAATTAAGTCTTTTAACAGTCCTTACACGTCCCTAAACTTAACCCTACGAAATATATAGCTTCTAAACACATTACAACCCTATTAACATCTCAAAGCTCATCATCCAAGAGCATTAAAAGAGAAAAACAACTACGGTTCGCACAATCAAGCTTGAAGATCAAATTTCAAGGAAATTCCACCGTCAATCATCAAGAACCTCCTTTCCAAGGCATGCGTAGTGTTCATCCACGGATTCCTTTCATCCGTGGAGTTCAAGAATCAATCTTTAAAATACAAAAACTTGGTTGATTGTGGTGATATGATCATACCCATGTTGATGCTTGTTTGTTTTGCTATATAATAGTATGCGTGAGTTGATTTATGGATCCCTTTCATCCATAAAGCTCAAAAACCCTCTTTTTCATTATAAAGTATGATTTCTATATTGTTGGGTGTTGATGATCATGTTTTTTATATTGGGTGATTCCCAATATGGAATCTTTATATGTTCTTTTTTAAATTTCATGATATCATATGAGTTGGAAACATGTAAATTTGGTTGTTCATGATGTATAATTTGATGATTTCACCTATACTTAAGATGTGCATGTAAGGTGTTTGATAAAATGCCTAAGAAACTAGAAATCATGCAATATAGCTAAATTGTGACTAAGTAAAGGATTCATGATATTTCCTTACGTTCCAATGACTTCTATGTTGATAATGTGCCTTGTAAATGTTGTTGGAATACTCATGAACTATTCTTATGAGATTATGCTATGTTTATTTGCAAATCCTACTTATGAACAAGATGTATGATAACCACGCAATCCATATGAACTTCCATGCTATTGGTATGTGTTGCCAATATGATTACGCAATGAACATGATATTAAGATTGTGCAAGTACTTCTATGTGATATGAAATCCTTTCCATGCAATACATTGTTGATAACTATGCTTAGTATGAGATCCCTACTTATGATATTATAAATTATGGACTCTATTCTTATGATCAAGTCAGTCATATGTGTCAGTTTCTTTCCATCGAGTCCTGGGGGTACTTGTACCCAAAAAATATAGTTTTGTACCTAGAGCCATGCCATTTTTTCATGATACTTTCAGTCAAGCCATGATCTATAGAATTCAGTCAGTCATGTGACTCAGGAAAACTCAAAAATCTCAGTAATCTCAGTAGTCCAGTAATCTCAGTAATCTCAGTGCTCAGTAACCTCAGCAACCTCAGTATTCATAGTCAATCTCAGTAACTTCAGTACTATCAAGCTACTTTTCCAAATAACCAAATAAATGCCCAAACATCTCCAAATTACCATCAAGTGCCTCTCCTTATAAATCAGAATCATTATAACCCTCCACGTCCAAAATTTGAAAAGAAACCTCCCCAAAACTTCACGCTGCTAGCTGAAAGTCGTACCCAGATCTTTAGAAGATTGATGAAAGCTGGTTATTTGCAACCGATCCAGTCAAAGACTATCGATCCCAACTCTCGATTTTATCATCCCGATCAAAATTGCGCCTATCATTCAGGAGTAGCCGGGCACAGTACCGAGGATTGTATTAACTTAAAACATAAGATCCAAGATTTGATCGATCAGAAGATCATCACACTTCAGTCGCCGACACCAAATATTAATAGTAATCCATTGCCTAACCATGGGGGACATACAGTTAACATGATTGAAATAGAAGGTGAATGGGCGTCTAGCAAGGCCATAAGTAAGGTATATTCAGAAGGACTCAGAAGAACAGAAGAGGTGGAGAAGATAGAGAAAGTTACGGTTGCTTCAAGTAAGGATTTGGAAGAAATTTTTGAGCCTGTTATGGTCCCCAAAAAACAATTTAAGCATGGGATAGAGTACTAACCAAGAAGGAAAAATGAGATCGAAGATAATTCAAAGGAGAGTCTTTTAAGCCCTTGCCGATCTTGTACCATTCATTTCCCGTACATGAGGTGTCAAATGATGATGGTCTCGGGGATGGGATAAAAGATCTATTTGAAGGATACAATGCTCTACCAGATGGTTTTCCAAAGTCCGGAGGGGTAAAGAAGATTGCATTGTGGGAGGCCTTGCAAAACTGGACCTCCACTCTACTCATAACCTGTCACTAATCGCGGCAGATGAAAGGGCAATTACTAATAGTTTTTAAAATTAGTGATGATTTGGAGGAGGCCCCGTTATCCACCCTTTTATGTCTCAAATTTTTGTTTCGTGTTTTACAACTTTCAAAAAGGCATGGGCCCACATTTGTGGGTCATAAGTCATAGTTTTTATTTATTTTCCAAAAGACCTCCCTTTATTTAAGAAGTTACTTTTTAAATATGATTATCTAGCATGGTTTGTTTTGTTTGCAATAATTTAAAAAACCTGTCAATGTCATGTCATGTCAAGGGTAAGGCAAACATGGCGAAGGAAATAATGATGAACAAAAAAGGTGATGAGGAGCAGTTAGTAGTGGATATAGAGGAATGTGAAAATCAAAAGAAGCCCAACCTAGAGGATCCCTAATACTACCCGAGATGAATGGTCAAGAGTGGACCCAACCAATCAATTCTGATGAGGTAAAGATATATCATGCTTGAAAGATGTTATAGTTTTTATTTCTGGGCTTATTTGTAATCGCCTTTATAATAGTATCAATTTTATGATGTGTAATCGCCTAGAATCCTTTCCCTTTATGTACGAACAACGTTTGACCTGAATTCCTAAGAAACGGATACGTAGGCGGCCTATGTTGGCTTCGTTCAACCCCTTAGAGAAATTTATCCTTTCTTTTTATGTATGAACTATGTGATGACCTGAATTCCTGAGAAAGGGATATGTAGGCGTCCTATGTCGGCTTTGATGAACCCATTAATTTCTTTTGTATATCCTTAGCGTAGGCCTGAACTATGTTTGACCTAATTTCTGCTTTAATGGGATATATAGGAGCCCCAACGGCTCGATCATATAACCCCAGGAAAGGAAAACTGGGGCAGAATTTTTGAGAAGGAATCTTAAAAATTCACAAGAGAAGATCGACATCCAACAAAAAGAATGAAGATCAGCAAAGACTTCAGATCCACTCGGATTGGTATCATCTCAAAAAATTTTAAACTGGGGAAAAAATTTTGAGGAAGATCTCAAAATTTCCACCAAATGCCGGAACATATTCCAAATTTCCCAGCACCAGAGGTTAAAGCTTTGGAAGCCACCAACTGTAACAAAGTCTGGGTAGATTCAATTTTTGGTTATGATAGAACTACTTGAAGAAACCCTCCAACAGTGATCATGAGTTTTTGAAACTATCCGTCGAATATATTCAAAACCACGAGGAAGACATTCGTTGAGCTAGTATATAACATGAATGGCATATATTTTCTAAAGTTTTACAGAAGTTTTCAAAATTATTTTTAAAATTTAAGACTATTTTCCAAAAATCTTATGACTCACTTATTTAGTATTTGCCTAGACATCATTTGGAATAGAGTATCAGGGTGGAAGTCCAACTATGGTGGAATGCCCAAGAGATGGAAAGGAGCAAATCAAGACATTGCTTCAAGGGCTGTTACATATCATCGCCACAATGGCTATTGCATATCATCGCCACAATGGCTATTGCATATGATCGCCACAAGGGCTATTGCATATCATCGCCATAATGGCTATTGCATATCATTGCCATAATGGCTACTGCATATCATCGCCATAATGGCTATTGCATATCATCGTCATAATGGCTATTGCATATCATCACCACAATGGCTATTGCATATCATCGCCATAATGGCTATTGCATATTATCGCCACAATGGCTATTGCATATCATCGTCACAATGGCTATTGCATAGCATCGCCACAATGGCTATTGCATATCATCGCCATAATGGCTATTTCATATCATAGCCACAATGGCTATTTCATATCATCGCCACAAGGGCTATTGCATATCATCGCCATAATGGCTATTGCATATCATTGCCACAATGGCTACTGCATATCATCGCCATAATGGCTATTGCATATCATCACCACAATGGCTATTGCATATCATCGCCATAATGGCTATTGCATATTATCGCCACAATGGCTATTGCATATCATCGTCACAATGGCTATTGCATATCATCGCCACAATGGCTATTGCATATCATCGCCATAATGGCTATTTCATATCATAGCCATAGTGGCTATTTCATATCATCGCCACAATGGCTATTGCATATCATCGCCATAATAGCTATTGCATATCATCGCCACAATGGCTATTACATATCATCGCTACAATGGCTATTGCATATCATCGCCATAATGGCTATTGCATATCATTGCCACAATGGCTATTGCATATCATCGCCACAATGGCTATTGCATATCATCGCCACAATGGCTATTGCATATTATCGCCATAATGGCTATTGCATATCATCGCCACAAGGGTAATTGTATATCATTGCCACAATGGCTATTGCATATCATCGCCACAATGGTTATTGAATATATCGCCATAAGGGATATTGCATATCATCGCCTCAAGGTCTATTACATATCATTTCCGCAAAGGCCATCTCATACCATCGCCCTAGAAGGAATTCAGTATCTGTTGATACGCTAGACAGAAATGCTGGCGTCGATGATATCTCATTATTTCATGAATCATCATATGAATGCATCGAGGGTACATGATTTGGAAGGACGCCTTTAAGTCACTATCTAAGGATGAATGATATATAAGGTTTCCTAGAAATTGACAATTTAAGGAATTATCTATAAGTCATATTATTTGAAATAGGATAGTGTGCAAGATCACCTATGAGTTAATAACCTGTAGGTCATCCGTAAGCCACAATAACATCCTAACCAGATAGTGTGCAAGATCACCCAAAAATCGATAGTTCGAAGGTTATCCATAATTCGCAACTAAATTCTTATCGGAGAATATGCAAG
This sequence comes from Capsicum annuum, assembly GCF_002878395.1. Taxonomy (NCBI): domain Eukaryota; kingdom Viridiplantae; phylum Streptophyta; class Magnoliopsida; order Solanales; family Solanaceae; genus Capsicum; species Capsicum annuum. The sequence goes on from NC_061117.1 coordinate 169,545,188, forward strand.
ATTATCAAATTGATACATCCAAAGGTTCTCTATAAGCCGCGTCATATCCAAGATCATTTATGTGCAGGATTACCCAAATACTAACAATTTGAGAGATTATCTATAAGTCATATTGTATCCAAGGTCGGATGATGTGTAGGAATACCTGAAAGCTAGCGATTGGAGGGATATCTGTAAGCCATCTCTTATCCACAGTCGGATAATATGCAGTATTACCTAAAAGCTAGCAATTCAAAGGATATCTGTAAGGCGCCTCGAATCCAATAATCAAATAATGCACAATATTATCCAAAGATTGACAATTTGAGGAAAATTTATAAATCAATCATTGGCTATAACCAAAAAGTTCATCATTCCACATACAACAAGTGATATAAGTAACCCAAAAGGTTGCCATACCAGCATATGATTACACGGTTGTAGGGACCGTTCTGTAAAAGTATCAACGGTGTTAAAAAGGGCCACCCTACTCTGAAGGTACAAGAAAGGATGACTTCACTTTTTAGACAACAACTTATGCGGAGATATGGTAAAATACTATATACTTCTTTCGTTAATTGATCTTATAACTAATGATTTTTGTGTGAGAAATTTTTGAGAGCATCTGAAAGGATGAAAATCTCAAATCAAAACCACAGGTGCGGACGACTCCTAAAAGGATGCAACACAATGTGTAACTCTTTCTCAGCAGCAAAACGGGACATAGTCTGGAAAGGAATGTCAAACTCTCTAGGCGAGAGCTAAATGATGATCACCACCACCATCCAACCACGCCTCTATTAGAAGAAATATGGGTATTTTTGGATATTATGGTCTCAGCTTTACCTCTGGGATGTTTTCTTAACTAATATCGAGGGTAACCTTCTCTTCCTTTCAAATTCGGGTGGCAACACACTTTGAGTTTTGGAAATTATGTCTAGGTAAGTTCTTGCCTATGGATTTGAAGGATACCATATTTATGGTTAAGAGGTTACAAGCCTCTTTTCCGTAACTTGATCAACTTGTCACTCATTCCGAGCCAAAGATGGTCTGAAATAAAAGACTATCTTTTCTACCGATTGAGTTGAACTGCAAGCAGTCTGATTCCGTGAAATCTTGGGGATATGTAGGCTAGGATCTATGTATAAAACTCTACTGCATTCCAACCTCCCCCAATTCCCTTTATTCTCCAGCTTCTCAGTTTAACCAAAAACTCTAAAACTGTGATAGTTGGTGAATTTTCTTGAAAATCGTGCTTAAAATCAAGCTTCATGAACTACAAGTGGCCTAAATTCTCATGAAAACTAAGATATGTAGGAAACTTGATACCGAGGTTTGGGCATAACTCCATGAAACTCGTGCGAACAATCAACCTCTTTCAGATTCGAATTTGTGGTAGGACAAAAATTAGGAGCGTCAACCTCACTTTGCCTAGGGTTGCTTACATCCACCCTACCCAATGGGAGGGGCTAGTTGTTGACATCTAATTTTTGCCCCGCATAACTCAGTTTAATTCAGGAGTTTCTTCGATTCTCAAATAAAATTACAACATTTATCTTATCCGAAATAAAGGATTTTCAAAACATTTCCTGGACGTAATTTTGTCATTTTTAAGTAGCGATTGTATATTGTCGTACTGAATTATACAAAATTATACAATTTTGAGGCTTGAATATTGTTTTTACAAATAGCAGATTATGATCAAAGCTTATGTTGAAGTACGCTTATAATGATTAAGATCTTAATTTAATTATAATTTATTCACAAAAATAATTTATTTGGAGGGACAGGAGTTCGATTTTGTCGGATCAAGAAACTTCAGAATTGAATTGGTTGTTAATGCAATTCAAATGATGTTTTTATTTAGACAATTTATTAAATTAGACCTTTATTGGAATTAATTTGACCATAATTGTAATATAATTGGTCAATTTAATTTGAATTAGGCAAAGATTTAAATATGATTGTCTAAACTCTTCATTCTTTGGCTATTTGATAAATAGCCTAAATCCCTATATGACCAAATCCCTAATCTACCCACTATAACCAAACAACATATCAATTTCGGCCCAACAGCTAGATGCCCAGCAACCCATTTCTTATTTTCAAAAAACCATCAGCCCGAAACTAATCCAATATCAGCCTCTAACCCGGCCCACATAAATAATTCCCTTTATCCCCTTTTCTTCACAAAAACAAACGATATTCAACATCAACAATAGCAACCAGTCAATCCAAAATCCAAACACTTCTCAACCAGCCCAGAGTCGACCCGCAACTAGCTCGCCTTTATCCTCTTTGCGCGTCCTACGCGATGTTGTACAATGGACAATTTGAGAAGCTTCTAGAAAAGCGTGAGTTGTCTCATCTAACGTCTATATTCCGCATATTTTGGGATAATGGTGCGGATTAGGTACATATTTGGCAATTTTTCATTGGGTTTGGGAAAGAATTCGTTTCTCCCATTTCTATTGGTTCACCAAACCCAATTTTGGGTGGATTAAGGACAAAAATAGACTAACAGAGGGGAATTCAAAATTCAAATACGCTATTTTTGGAAATTCCTGGAATACCCACAATCCCTTCTATAAAAGAGTTTGTAGAGAGCCGAGAAAGGGATTAGAGATTGTAGGGTTAGAGATTCTAGGTTTTGAAAAAAAGAAACTGAAGAAAACTTTTTTAGGCTAGTTCAAAAGTTTGGGTTCAAAAATTAGAGTCTTAAAATTGGGGGATCAAAAAAAAAGGTTAGAAATTTGAGGGTTTAGAAATTGTGTTTAGAAAAAGCTTTGGGAACTCGAATTCTATTTTGAAGAAATTTTAGGTTTTCAAAATTGCTAGGGAGAGATTCGAGGATTGAAAGGGGAAATCTTTTGAGTGAGTTTCTGATTCAGAAATAGAGAAAGAAAAATTTTTGAAGTTTCTAAATCTTAGTTTAAATCTGGTGGGTTTCAAAATCTCTAAGAGGAAAAAGAAAAAAGGATGCTCTATTGGTGGTCGACGTTGCAAGATTCCGATAGTGACGATTTTACTTATAGCTCGTCATCCTGTTTTGCTGCCACGAGATAGGTAGCACTCTATTTTAGTTATTTTTTAATTATTTCTCCTTCATCTCCCCATTCTGTAGTCATTCAGTGTCTCTCATTGATGTGGTATGCTGGGCTACCTGCTATAGAGGTCTTAAGGAGCATGAGTTGCTGTTGTAGATGAAGGAGTTGAGTATGTTGTGGTGTTAAGATTAACCTATGTTCGGGTTTGATTTATGTCATTCTTTTACTTTGATGTCATGGTCTGTCGTTCATTCTTGGGGTTACTAAATATTTTTCGGACTATGTTCCACTTAGTGTATTGCTTGAGACGAGAAGGGCTGGATTATTAGGCTAAGTCTGTTTCTTTTGATTGTATTCAGTAGTTTAATAGGGGGATGTTTGGCTCGTAGTTGTTATTAGATTGTGTATGTCTATTGTTATTACCAGATGACGTCACGATTGTCGAAGCTAGTGGCGTTGCTAGCAGAGCTACCTCTCAAGTTCCTTTGTCTTCTCATGTGCCAAAAGGACAACGAGTAAGGTCCAAGATATGCTTAAAAAAATCCTAGGATTCCTTGATGATTTCCTTATTTGAGTCAGCGAGGAGGAGGATTGAAATAATCTGTTATTTTTATCATTGTTACTGTTTGTTGTTATTGTAACTGTTGATCCATAATGTCATTAGTAGAACTACCTCTTGAGTCCTTTGGTTTCTCAAAGGACGAGGAACAACGAAGATAAGTCCGCTAAAAAATAGAAAATCTTGTGATTCCTCAGTGATCATCTCGGCTAACAAAAGCTATCCTTTTGGGTTTTCCGAAGAGAGAGTGAGGATGAGGATAGTGGAATTTTCCATATTTTCCTTTGGTTTTGTGAGTTATGTCATTTGTTTTGTTTTGAATCCCAAATTTAGATTCCCACTCTTCCTTTAGGTTCATTTTCAGCATGAAAACACATTAGAAGGATAACATCATCGTATTTCAGGATGCTAGGCATTTGAGTATGTTTGTTCAAAAAGTCAGTTTAATTTTGTTGTCATCGTACTGTGTATAGCCTATACTCAGGCTAAAGATTCCCAAGGATCTTTCTCTGTCAACAATAATCAATAAAGTAGGGATGAATTTGCATTCATTTTACTCTCAACATGGGATTAGAGATGGGACAACACATCACAATTGCTTGTCTCCATCCTCAAGTACCTGCAACCAGAACTTAATAATGCAGGTTATTTAAGCACTCTTCCAGATTCAAATATTATTTGTCTCGTGGTCAAGTGCAATTCATATTTTGTCATTGTCGAGGTTATTGTTTTGAGTGACTGAAAAAGTTCAACACTTGAAAGGAAATTCGTTCATTCGAAAGGGCTTGCTTTATAGCTATTACTACGACTCATGAGTCAAACATTGAGCACCTCGCTCGTTCTCCAGGCTACTGTTATGTGCCTTATGTTTTCGGCTTTCTTGATGTTTACTTTCTTGATAAAATTGGAAAACATGTAAGCTTTATGGATTAACGTCTCAGTGAGTATTCAAAACCTCGTCCATATTCTGACCATGCGTCTAGCTTGATAGAATCTTGAATTAGCTTTCTTTTACTGATATTATTGAATATGAAGCATATGTCATTCTGATCATGAATGTCTTTCAAATAAACTTACAGTATGTCATGCGCTACTCACGTTATCACTCATCATACGGTCTTGGGTATCAAACATGTCATTTATACCTGAGTGCAAATAAGTTTACATCAAGACATATTTGCTTAGCATGCTGTTTGACTATATGGACGCACCCTCCTTCTTTCTTATGAGCCTTTTCTACATCTTTGCTTTTTCAGTGACAGAGTATAAGTTACTTCGCCCTGTATGCTTTCTTTCCTTCAGATGATCGTATGCTATGTGTCTTCTTTACTTCCTTGATTTGATTTTCGTGTTTACATTCTTAAATTCCTTTTTCTTTTT
>NC_061117.1:169553152-169600367 GCF_002878395.1 Capsicum annuum
GACACGAAGCCAAAGTTTTATTTAATACAGGTGGATCGAGACTCGAGATAAAGGCTCGAAAACATAGAATTAGGACAGGTGAAAATGGGTTGAAAACCCAACTAGATTAGGACAGGGTCGACGGTTTAGGCTCAAAAGCCTAAATCACTAATTCCCCGCTTTTTCCCCTTTTCCTTTCATTTATTTGTTTGCTTGTCTCTTTGCGAACCTAGTTAAATCCCTAACTATGTCGCTAAAAAACTGATTTCGTGAAAAAATTTTCCTTAATCAATTACTTTTTCAACAAATTAATGTTCCAAAGTTAATCAAAAGAGTGTTTTCAAACAGTCTGGATAACCGCAAGTTAGCGGACATTTTAGGTGCCTAACACCTTCCTAAAACGTTAATAGGAACCGCTTATCTAGAATTTCTAACTTAAAAATGATTTTCCTGTTTTGAATCGTTTGAAGTAACTTTTATAAAGGTTTCTTAATTCCTTTTCAAAATTAAGTGGCGACACTCTTCAAAAGCCAAAATTTCTCCGCGAAACAGAAATGGCGACTCCGCTGGGGATTTGTAACTAGGTTCTAACCAAATGTTTGATTTCATATTTTGATTAACTGTTTATGTGTTTATATGTTTTGATTCTATAAAGTTTAACTATCGTATCTCATGGCATATTCCTGCATTATTTAAATTATTTTGGGGTTTCGTGGATGTCCCAGCCCCTGTTGTTCAATTCCAAAAATGTGTTAGAATTAGGACAGGTGAAAATGGGTTGAAAACCCAACTAGATTAGGACAGGGTCAACGGTTTAGGCTCAAAAATCCTAAATCACTACTTCCCCGCTTTTCCCCCTTTTTCTTTCATTTATTTGTTTGCTAGTCTCTTTGCGAACCTAGTTAAATCCCTAACTATGTCGCTAAAAAAACTGATTTCGTGAAAACTTTTTCCTTAATCAATTACTTTTTCAACAAATTAATTTTCTGAAGTTAATGAAAAGAATATTGTCAAATAGTCTGGATAACCACAAGTTAGCGGACATTTTAGGTGCCTAACACCTTCCTAAAATGTTAATAGGAACGACTTATCTAGAATTTCTAACTTAAAATGATTTTCCTGTTTTGAATCGTTTGAAGTAACTTTTATAAAGGTTTCTTAATTCCTTTTCAAAATTAAGTGGCGACACTCTTCAAAAGCCAAAATTTCTCCGCAAAACATGAATGGCGACTCTGCTCGGGATTTTTAAGTAGGTTTTAACCAAATATTTGATTTCATCTTTTGATTAACTGTTTATGTGTTTATATGTTTCGATTCTATAAAGTTTAACTATCGTATCTCACGGCATATTCCAGCATTATTTAAATTATTTTGGGGTTTCATGGATATTCCGGCCCCTATTGTTCAATTCCAAAAATGTGTTGAAAATACAAAAAATTTATTAGCACGTGAGTCATCTGATGGTTGTTTGTATTTTTAAACTCAAGTTGTCCGCTTGAGAACAAGTGTTCAAACCCACTCTAGATACCTAGGATAGAGCGAAACCCAAACCCTATTTCAGGCATGAGCCTAGGATGACCCAATACCCGAGTGGGGTACTGGGCCCATTAGAAAACTTGCCCTGCATCTATTGACCCCGCATCAATTATAGACAAATCATATTTATGTATTGAAGAAAATTTATGTCTGTCTAATTCAATCCATTATCCTTTGGGGGTTGGGAAAAAGCTTGATTTGCTTACTTTTGTAAGAAGAATTGAAGCAAGATAAGCAAGAAATTGATCAATTTGGGAGGTTGCATCTAAGGCACAGTTTGAACGTCAGTGGATGTCACCAATAAAAGAGGTGGACGAAGATAAGAAGGAGAAGGTTGATAGAAGAAGCACTCGGGAATTAGTATTTTCTATCCCCTGTGTGGGAACGTGTCTTCTTTTCTGTTATTTCCCTTTCCCCAAAGATTGTATCCCTATTTTGTTATCGTTTATAAGCATTTATGCCCTTTTCGTGTCTATATAAGTTGGAGATTAATGGATTGACTTCGAGGAATCATATATTTTCTTCAAAAATCGTTAGGCCTGAACCTTTGGCTCAAAAGGGTCACCCCAGCTAGGATAAGCGTTATTATAACGGTTTTTTGCTTATGTGCGTATGTTTGAATCAAAGGAAAGTTTATACACTATGTCCTATGGACGAACTTGGCTATGACTCAAACAACTCTATGTGGTTATTTCATGTCAAATATTTTCCATTATTTATCATAGACGGAAACTAACACATCTACGTTTGAGTTGTTTTACTTTACAGATAATAGAAATTACTTCGTGTTGATAAACTGGAAGAACATCCCTACTTCACCTGATCGAAAGCACAGAGAATCCCATCCTCTGACCATCATTCAAAAATGGCGGGAAATGATGAAGAAAGCGCACTGACTATCCGGGATAATGTGATAGCGGAACAGAATGAGATGATTGTGAAACTTGCAAGAAAGTTAGAAATGCTTCAGGAAGAAATAAATCGCCCTCGGGATTTGGCTAACTTTGCCATCACCGTCAATGCTCCCACTCCGGGAGGACATGGAACTCCACTCCAAATTCCTCCCCTCAGCACCTCTACGCTTAGGGATCAGCCAAATAACATATCATCCGTCTCCGCTCCCCCATTTGACCAAAATACCAATCGTGAAAATAACCTCGACTCTACCATCAACAAAATCCATCTCTAACCCCACAAAATCCCTCTCCGAATACATTCCCAAATCCTTAAAACACATTTTCAAATCAACAAAATGCATTCCCAAATCCGCAAGATTCACTCCCAAACCCACAAAATATATCAAATCTACCTTCGAATCCACTAAATTCATTTTTAAATCCTCAAAATCCTTCTCATATTCCACCAAACTACTCGCAAGGTCCACGGAACCTTCCCAATTTCCAAAATGTCCCCCCCCATTTACCAACCAATTTCCCTTCATCCGCAAAATAAAGCCTTCCTTCTAAATCCACCTCATGCCATTATATCCCCTAATATCTATAATCCCCTTCCTTATCTCGAGATAGACCATTACGAGGAGAAGGAGAACGAGTAGAGGACCGAGCATGAACTAAAGTTGCTAGCTATAAATGAAGAGATCATGAGGATCAAAGAATCTCATGGAGTGAGGGACCACGACGGTTTAGGGTGTGACGATTTATGTGTTCACCCGGGAGTAGACCTACCAGATGGGTACAAAGTCCCTAAGTTTTAGATGTTTAACGGTACCGAAAATCCAATGGCCCATCTGAGAAGGTACTGTGAGTAACTGGTAGGGATAGGTAAAAATGAGGCATTATTGATGCGCCCATTCAGTCAAAGTTTAAGTGGTGAAGCCTTGGAGTGGTTCATGGCTCAGGAGCCGAAAAAGTGGATTGGTTGGAAAGCATTGGCCAAGGGTTTCCTTGATCGGTTCTCATTTAATAGTGAAATAGTCCCTGAACGATATTCACTAGATCGTATCAAATAGAAGAATGATGAGAGTTTTTGAGACTATACTTTTCGTTGGAGAAAAGAGGCTACTAAAGTACAACCTCACATGTCTGAGGAAGAAATGGTATCAGTTTTCTCTCATGCACAGGAAGGAGAATTTTATACCAGGATGGTATCTGCGGTCTGAGAAACTTTAATAGATTTAGTAAAGATTGAGGAATTATTAGAAGAAGGCATCCGAATTGGAAAAATTGCCAAAACCCCAACATCATCTGAATCTTCTGTATTTCCAGAGAAGAAAAGAGAGGATGCGACTGTGGTCTCTACTAATTCTGTTAATAAGTTAAAGAGGAAATTCAAGCCTAGATATATTCTTTCCTCATCATCATCACCAAGTTTTCAGCCTATATTCTACGCTCAACCCCAATGTCAAGCTCCAAATCCAAATATTTTACCCTAGTACCAAGTTCCACAACTAAGTTATCAGCCTCATACTCAAGATACTTTTCCAAATAACCAAATAAACGTCCAAACATCTCCAAATTATAATCAAGTACCTCCCCCATAGATCAGAATCATTATAACCCTCCACGTCCAAAATTTGAAAAGAAACCTCCCCAAAACTTCACACTGCTAGCTGAAAGTTGTACCCAGCTCTTCAGAAGATTGATGAAAGTTGGTTATTCGCAACCGATCCAGCCAAAGCCTATCGATCCCAACTCTCGATTTTATCATCCCGATCAAAATTGTGCCTATCATTCAGGAGCAGCGGGGCACAGTACCGAGGATTGTATTAACTTAAAACATAAGATCCAAGATTTGATCGATCAGAAGATCATCATACTTTAGTCACCGACACGAAATATTAACAATAATCCATTTCCTAACCATGGGGACCTACAGTTAAATGATTGAAATAGATGGTGAATGGGCGTCTAGTAAGGCCATCACTAAGGTAAATTCAGAAGGACTCAGAAGAACAGAAGAGGTGGAGAAGATAGAGAAAGTTGCGGCTGCCTCAAGTAAGGATTTGGAAGAAATTTTTGAGCCTGTTATGGTCCCGGAAAAAGAATTTAAGCATGGGATAGAGTACCATCCATGAAGGAAAAATGAGATTGAAGATAATTCAAAGGAGAGTCTTTTAGGCCCTTGCCGATCTTGTACCAGTCATTTCCCATACATGAGGTATCAAATGATGATGGTCTCGGGGATGGGATAAAAGATCTATTCGAAGGATACAATGCTCTACCAGATGGTTTTCCAAAGTCTGGTGGGGTAAAGAAGATTGCATCATGGGAGGCCTTGCAAAACTGGACCTCCACTCCACTCATAACCCATCACTCATCGCGGTAGATAAAAGGGCAATTACTAATAGTTTTTAAAATTAGTGATGATCCAGAGGAGGCCCCGTTGTCCATCCTTTTATGTCTCAAATTTTTGTTTTGTGTTTTACAACTTTCAAAAAGGCATGGGCCCATACTTGTGTGGGTCATAAGCCATAGTTTTTATTTATTTTCCAAAAGACCTCCCTTTATTTGAGAAGTTCCTTTTTAAATATGATTATCTAGCATGATTTGTTTTGGTGAGGAATGTGAAAATCAAAAGAAGCCCAACCTAGAGGAGCCCTAATACTACCCGAGATAGATGGTCAAGAGTGGACCAAACCAATCGATTCTAATGAGGTAAAGATATATCATGCTTGAAAGATGTTATAGTTTTTATTTTTGGGCTTATTTGTAATCGCCTTTATAATAGTATCAATTTTATGATGTGTAATCGCCTAGAATCCTTTCCCTTTATGTACGAACTACATTTTACCTGAATTCCCAAGAAACAGATACGTAGGTGGCCTATGTCGGCTTCGATCAACCCCTTAGAGAAATTTATTCTTTCTTTTTATGTATGAACTACATGATGACCTGAATTCCCGAGAAAGGGATATGTAGGCGGCCTATGTCGGCTTCGGTGAACCCATTAATTTCTTTTGTATATCCCTAGCGTAGGCCTGAACTATGTTTGACCTGATTCCTACTTCAACGGGATATGTAGGCTCCCCAATGGCTCGGTCATATAACCCCAAGAAAGGAAAACTAGGGCAGAATTTTCGAGGAGGAATCTCAAAAATTCACAAGAGAAGATCGACATCCAACAAAAAGAATGAAGATCAACAAAGACTTCAGATCCACTCGGATTGGTATCATCTCAAACAACTTTAAACTGGGGCAAAAATTTTGAGGAAGACCTCAAAATTTCCACCAAATGCCGAAACATATTCCAAATTCCCCAGCACCATAGGTTAAAGCTTTGGAAGCCACCAACTGTAACAAAGTCTAGGTAGATTCAATTTTTGGCTATGCTAGAACTACTTGAAGAAACCCTCCAACAATGATCATGAGTTTTGGAAACCATCCATCGAATATAGTCAAAACCACGAAGAAGACATTCGTTGAGCTAGTATATGACATGACTGGCAGAGATTTTCTAAAGTTTAACTGAAGTTTTCAAAATTATATTCAAAAATTTAAGACTATTTTCCAAAAATCTTACGACTCACTTATTTAGTATTTGCCTAGACATCATTTGGGATGGAGTATCAGGGTGGAATTCCCGATATGGTGGAATCCCCAAGAGATGGAAAGGAGAAAATCAAGGATCGAAGGAGGTCAACACGGAGTAATTTCATTCAAACTAATCATTTTTCTGTGGATGCAGGGTTCAATATACAAAATGAGGGTCTCTTTCAAAAATCCCTGAGCAAAATGGGAGCCACAACAGAGCATTAACACCCAAGAACGGTATTTTAGGGTAGCCCTGAAAATAGGTTTAACGCCCATTTATTGAGGACCTTTTGATTTGTCCATCTCATTTCTCGAGATAGTAGGCAACAAATAAAAGCTCTTTGTCTTCTTAACACATATCGTATTTAGAAGTTTCCTAAAAATAGTCGCTAGTAAAAATGACTTTGTGTCTACTAATCGTCTACCTTGAGTACAGGTACATGTAAAAAGCAGGATGCTGACAAATGAAATTAGGTAAAATTACACATCATAGCCGCAAGGCATTGCCTCAAGGGCTATTACATATCATCGCCCCAAGGGCTATTACATATCATCGCCACAATGACTATTGTATATCATCGCCACAATGGCTATTGCATATCATCGCCACAAGGGCTACTGCATATCATCGCCACAATGGCTATTGCATTTCATCGCCACAATGGTTATTGCATATCATCGCCACAATGGCTGTTGCATATCATCGCCACAATGGCTATTACATATCATTGCCACAATGGCTATTGCATATCATCGCCACAATGGCTATTACATATCATCACCATAATGGCTATTGAATATCATCGCTACAATGACTATCTCATACCATCGCCCTAGAAGGAATTCAATATCTATTGATACGCTAGACAGAAACGCTGGCGTCGAGGATATCTCATTATTTCATGAATCAACATATGAATACATCGAGGGTACACGATTTGAAGGGATGTCTTTAAGTAGCTATCTAAGGATGAATGATATATAGGTTATCCGTAAGCCATAACAACATCCTAACCGGATAGTGTGCAAGATTGCCCAAAAATTGATAGTTCAAAGGTTATCCATAAGTCGCAACTAAATCCTAACCGGAGAATATACAAGATTATAAAATTGATACGTCCAAAGGTTCTCTATAAGCCACGTCATATCCAAGATCAATTATGTGCAAAATTACTAAAAGACTAACAATTTGAGAGATTATCTATAAGTCATATTGTATCCAACGTCGGATGATGTGCAGGAACACCTGGAAGCTAGTGATTAGAGGGATATATGTAAGCCATCTCTTATCCAAAGTCGGATAATGTGCAGGATTGCCTAAAAGCTAGCAATTCAAAGGATATCTGTAAGTTGCCTCGTATCCAACAATCAAATAATGAACAATATTATCCAAAGATTGACAATTTAATGAAAATTTATAAATCAATCATCATCTATAACCAGAGAGTTCATCATTCCACATACAACAAGTGATATAAGTAACCAAAATGGTTGCCACACCAACATAAGATTACACGGTTGTAGGGACCGTTCTGTAAAAGTATCAACGGTGTTAAAAAGGGCCACCCTACTCTGAAGGTACAAGAAAGGATGACTTCACTTTTTAGACAAAAACTCACATGGAGATATGGTAAAATACTATATATTTCTTTTGTGAATTGATCTTATCACTAATAATTTTTGTGTGAGAAATTGTTGAGATCATCCGAAAGGATGAAAATCTCAAATCAAAACCACAGGTGCGGACGAATCCAAAAAGGATGCAACACAACGTGGAACTCTTCTCAGCAGCAAAGCGGGACATAGTCTGGAAAGGGATGTCAAACTCTCTAGACGCGAGCTAAATGATGATCACCACCACCATCCAACCACGCCTCTATTAGAAAGCATGTGGGTATTTTTGGATATTATGGTCTCAACTTTACCTCTGGGATGTTTTCTTAACTCATATCGAGGGTAACTTTCTCTTCAATTCAAATTCAGGTGGCAACACTCTTTGAGTTTTGGAAATTATGTCTAGGTAAGTTCTTTCCTATGGATATGAAGGATACCACATTCATGGTTAAGAGTTTACAAGCCTCTTTTCCGCAACTCGGTCAACTTGTCACTCATTCTGAGCCAAAGATGGTCTGAAATAAAAGACTATCTTTTCTACCGATTGAATTGAACTACAAGAAGTCTGATTCCCTAAAATCTTGGGGATATGTAGGATAGGATCTATGTAGAAAACTCGACTGCATTCCAACCTCCCCCAAATCCGTTTATTCCCCATCTTCTCGGTTTAACCAAAACTCTAAAACTGTGATAGTTGGTGAATTTTCTTGAAAATCGTGCTTAAAATCAAGCTTCATGAACTAAAAGTGGCCTAAATTCTCATAAAACCTGAGATATGTAGGAAACCTGATACCCATGTTCAGCCATAACTACATGAAACTCGTGTGAACAATTAACCTCTTTCAGATTTGAATTTATGGTAGGACAAAATTAGGAGCGTCAACCTCACTTTGCCCAGGGTTACTTACATCCACCCTACCCAATGGGAGGGGGCAGTTGTTGACATCTAATTTTTGCCCCCCATAACTCATTTTAATTCAGGAGTTTCTTTATTCACAAATAAAATTACAACATTTATCTTATCCGAAATAAAGGATTTTCAAAACATTTCCTGGACATAATTTTGTCATTTTTAATTAGCGATTGTATATTGTCGTATTGGATTATACAAAATTATACAATTTTGAGACTTGGATATTGGTTTTACAAATAGCAGATTATGATAAAATCTTATGCTGAAGTACGCTTATAATGATTAAAATCTTAATTTAATTATAATTTATTCACAAGAGTTCAATTTTATCGGATCAAGAAACTTCAGAATTGAATTGGTTGTTAATTCATTTCAAATGACGTTTTGATTTAGACAATTTATTAAATTAGACCTTTATTGAAATTAATTTGACCATAATTGTAATATAATTGGTCAATTTAATTTGAATTAGGCTAAGATTTAAACATGATTGACTAAACTCTTCATTCGTTGGCTATTTGATAAATAGCCTAAATCCCTATATAACGAAATCCCGAATCTACCAACTATAACCCAACAACATATCAATTTTAGCCCAACAGCTAGATGCCCAGCAACCCATTTCTTATTTTTAAAAAACCATCAGCCCAAAACCAATCCAATATCAGCCCAACCAAAACCCCTAACCCAGCCCAAATCAATAATTCCCTTTATCCCTTCTTCTTCACAAAAACACCCGATATTCAACATCAACAACAGCAACCAGTCAATCCAAAATCTGAACACTTCTCGATCAGCCTTGAGTCGACCCGCAACTAGCTCGCCTTTATCCTCTTTGCGCGTCCTACATAATGTTGTACCATGGACAATCCGAGAAGCTTCTAGAAAAGTGTAAGTTGGCTCATCTAACATCTATATTTTGCATATTTTGGGATAATGGTACGGATTAGGTACATATTTGATGATTTTTCATTGGGTCTGGGAAAGAATTTGTTTCTCCCATTTCTATTGGTCTACCAAACCTAATTTTGGATAGATTAAGGACAAAAATAGAGCTGGAGAGGGGGAATTTGAAATTCAAATAGGCTATTTTTGTAAATTCCTGGAATGCCCTCAATACCTTTTATAAAAGAGTTCGTAGAGAGCCGAGAAAGGGATTAGAGATTGAATGGTTAGAGATTCTAGGTTTTGAAAAAAAAAACTGAAGAAGAAAACTTTTTTAGGCTGGTTCGAAAGTTTGGGTTCAAAAATTAGAGTCTCAACATTGGGGGATCAAGAAAAAGGGTTAGAAATTTGAGGGTTTAGAAATTGTGTTTAGAAAAAGCTTTGGGAACTCGAATTCTGCTTTTTAGAAATTTTAGGTTTTCAAAATTGCTAGGGAAAGATTTGAGGGTTGAAAGGGGAAATCTTTTGAGTGAGTTTCTGATTCAGAAACAGAGAAAGGAAAATTTTTGAAGTTTTTAAATCTTAGTTGAAATCTGGTGGGTTTCAAAATCTCTAAGAGGAAAAAGAAAAAGGGATGCTCTATTGGTGGTCAACGCCGTGAGATTCCGATAGTGACGATTTTACTAATTGCTCGTCATCCTATTTTGCTGCCACGAGACAGGTAGCACTCCGTTTCAGTTATTTTTCAATTATTTCTCCTTCATCTCCCCATTCTGTAGTCATTCAGTGTGTCTCATTGATGTGGTATGCTGGGCTGCCTGCTGTAGAGATCTTAAGGACCATGAGTTGTTGTTGTGGATGAAGGAGTTGAGTGTGTTGTGGTGTTAAGATTAATCTATGTTTGGGTTTGATTTATGTCATTCTTTTACTTTGATGTTATGGTCTGTCGTTCATTCTTGGGGTTATTGAATAATTTTCGGACTATGTTCCACTTAGTGTATTGCTTGAGGCGAGAAGGGCTGGATTATTAGGCTAATTCTATTGCTTTTGATTGTATTCAGTAGTTTAATAGGGGATATTTGGCTCGTAGTTGTTATTTGATTGTGTATGTCTGTTGTTATTATCGGATGGCATCACGATTGTCGAAGCTAGTGGCGTTGCTAGCAGAGCTACCTCTTAAGTTCCTTTGGCTTCTCATGTGCCAAAAGGATAATGAGTAAGGTCCAAGATATGCTAAAAAAATCCTAGGATTCCTCGACGACTACCTTATTTGAGTGACCGAGGAGGAGGATTGAAACAATCTGTTGTTTTGATCATTGTTACTGTTTGTTGTTATTGTAACTGTTGAGCCATATTTTCATTAGTGGAACTACCTCTTGAGTTCTTTTGTTTCTAAAAGGATGAGGAACAACGAAGATAAGTTTGCTAAAAAATAGAAAATCCTGTGATTCCTCAGTGATTATCTCGGCTACCAAAAGTTATCCTTTTGGGTTTGCCGAAGAGAGAGTGAGGCTGAGGATAGTGAACTTTGCCATATTTTCTTTTGTTTTGTGAGTTATGTCTTTCATTTTGTTTCGAATCCTGAATTTAGATTCCCGCTATTCCTTTAGGTTCATTTTCAGCATGAAAACACATTAGGAGGATAACATCGTCGTATTTCAGGATGCTAGGCATTTGAGTATGTTTGTTCAGAATGTCAGTTTAATTTCGTTGTCATTGTACTGTGTATAGTCTATACTCAGGCCAAGAAAGTAGGGATGAAGTTGCATTCATTTTACTCTCAACATGGGATTAGAGATAGGACAATGCATCACAATTGCTTGTCTCCATACTCAAATACCTGCTGCCAGAACTTAATACTGTAGGTTATTTAAGCACTCTTCCAGATTCAAATATTATTTGTCTCGTGGTCAAGTGTAATTAATATGTTTTCATTGTCGAGGTTATTATTTTGAGTGACTGAAAAAGTTCAAAACTTGAAAGGAAATTCGTTCCTTCGAAAGGGCTTGCTTTATAGTTATTACTACGACTCATGAGTCAAACATTGAGCACCTCGCTCGTTCTCCAGGCTACTGTTATGTGCCTTATGTTTTCGGCTTTCTTGATGTTTACTTTCTTGATAAAATTGGATAACATGTAAGCTTTATGGATTAACGTCTTGGTGAGTATTCAAAACCTCATCCATATTCTGACCATGCGTCTAGCTTGATAGAATCTTGAATTAGCTTTCTTTTACTGATATTATTGAATATGAAGTATATGTCATTCTGATCATGAATATCTTTTAAATAAACTTACAGTATGTCATGCGCTACTCACGTTATCACTCATCATACGGTCTTGGGTATCAAACATGTCATTTATACCTGAGTGCAAATAAGTTTACATCAAGACATATTTGCTTAGCATGTTGTTTGACTATATTGACGCACGCTCCTTCTTTCTTATGAGCCTTTTCTACATCTTTGCTTTTTCAGTGACAGAATATAAGTTAGTTCACCTTATATGCTTTCTTTCCTTCAGATGGTCGTATGCTACGTGTCTTACTTACTTCCTTGATTTGATTTTTCTATTTACATTCTTCAATTCCCTTTTCTTTTTCTTGTTTAGTTGATCACGTCTTAACATTCTTTATTTTTCTTGTCTCTCATGAATCCACTTTGGAGTCCAAATGGACTCTTTCTCTTTGCATCCCTCATTGGGCCAATGAGGCCCATTTCATTGATTCAAGTCTGAAGGCCTAAGTTCCTAAAAGTGATCCTGTGGTGTATAAATACAAGGATTCAAGAGAAGAAGAATGGGCTAAAATCCCGTCTTTGAAGCGGCAAAGGGACTAGAAAGTCTCTTTTTATTTATTAGTTTACATTCTTTATTTGTTGTCTTTATCTATTTTATTTATTTATTTCCTTATTCTTTCATCTGGGCCATGAACCCAAAGTTGTATTTAATACAGTTGGATCGAGACTCGAGCTAAAGGCTCAAAAACAAAGAATTAGGATAGGTGAAAATGGGTCGAAAACCCAACTAGATTAGGACAGGGTCGACGGTTTGGGCTGAAAAAGCCTAAATCACTACTTCCCTGCTTTTTCCCCTTTCCCTTTCATTTATTTGTTTGCTTGTCTCTTTGTGAACCTAGTTAAATCCCTAACTATGTCACTAAAAAACTGATTTCGTGAAAACTTTTTCCTTAATCAATTACTTTTTCAACAAATTAATTTTTCGAAGTTAATCAAAAGAATGTTTTCAAACAGTCTAGATAACCGCAAGTTAGCGGACGTATTAGGTGCCTAACACCTTCCTAAAATGTTAATAGGAACCGCTTATCTAGAATTTCTAACTTAAAATGATTTTCCTATTTTGAATCATTTGAAGTAACTTTTATAAAGGTTTCTTAATTCCTTTTCAAAATTAAGTGTTGACTCTCTTTCAAAAGTCAAAATTTCTCCGCAAAACAGTATCTGTTGAGCTTCCAAATTTAGTTATATTTCATATCTTGAGTTACTTGCCCCTTAGGTCTTTGCACAGATTCAAGTGCATTTGTAATTTATGGTCTACTTTGTTTCAGTAACCAACATTCATATACTTTCGTACACAGAAATCCCCTCCCAATCAAATCCTCGGTGACGATCCAGATATCTTGAGGCAACTCGATTTTGACAATCCGGACAGCAGTGGCTGAGTCAGGATTTTCAGTAAGGGGGTTCACAAGTAAACAACGAACTAACCGAAGGAGGTTCAACATTAACTAAATATACAGAAAAATAATTTTAACCATGTAAATTGATAAAGAAATAGACCTTGAGCCCAACTCAACCTCAAAAGCCAGCTCATGAGGGAAGGATTGCCCAAAACCATATAAGGAGATCAAAGACCCTTTAACCCACTGATGTAGGACTCCAACACCCCCACACGCCCAGGGCCGGATATCTGGAGCGTGGACAATATAAGACGGGGGGCCCAACATCGGAAACAATGAACTGGGTGGGCCTGGCTCTGATACATGATAAAGAAATGGACCTTGGCCATAACTCAACCTCAAAAGCTAGCTCATGAGGGGAGGATTTCCCAAGACTATATAAGGAGACCAAGGATCCTTTAACCCACCGATGTGGGACTCCAATATGATAGAAAAATGGACTTTACGCCTAACTCAACCTCAAAAGCTAGCTCATGGGAGGATTGCCCAAGACTATATAAGGAGACCAAGGACCCTTTAACCCACCGATGTGGGACTCCAACACCCCCGCACACCCAGGGCTAGACATCTGGAGCATGGACAATATAAGACGGGGGGCCCAACATCGAAAATAATGAACTGGTTGGGCCTGACTCTGATAACATGATAAAGAAATGGACCTTGGGCCTAACTTAACTTCAAAAGCTAGCTTATGAGGGAAGGATTTTCCAAGACCATATAAGGATACCAAGGACCCTTTAACCCACCGATGTGGGACTCCAGTAAAATATAATATAATTTTCCGCCGAAGGGGGTTCGGATAGAGCCCCTATATAAAGGTTAGCTCTGCCCCTGTTAGACAGATCGTGGGGCTTTACAATAATCTGTCGCAGTAGTAGTGACTTACGTGTTTCGGTAAGAGACATATCTTCTTCGACTTCTCAATATGGCATAGAATTCTTTCTCGTGCGCGACACCCTCCAAATCCCCAGTCCATAATATCCTAGTTTGTGTATTGCATTAGAGTTTGTTCCCATTACATCTAACCCACAAGCTGGTTCTATCAAGTTTATTTTTATTCATGATGATGGAAACAAAAACCTCGGTTATGAAGTTCTCTCTCAACAATATTGGGACGTCCTCTTGTTGCTGGTGGGCCATTAACATAGTGATACCACCACTGCCTAATGATGGACGAATGAGGAACAACATTCAACTATTCTTTAGAAAGGGAGTTGCTTATTGCATTTGCTTTCTTGAAACAACAGAGGAGGTCGATGATATACAAGTAGATATTGTAGATATGGTTAATGAGACATACATTGGTCGTACTTCTTTCCCTAGAGTAAGTTGCTTCCCAGAGTTGGCTATGCTGAATCTCTTGGATTGGAATGGACGCCTCTCCTTCTCCCAACTACTGAAAGATGAGTTACATGTCTTGGTACTAGATGATTACACAAAGTTGAAATGGGTTGAAAGAAAGCGCATCATCAAGATAAACTTCTTGAAATCATCCCCGTATCATAAAGAGGGGCTAATAACATTTCATGCCTGCGATGACATATCTACTTTGATATTTATTTGGTAACACGGACAAGGATAATAAATTCTTCTGTTATTATGACATTTATACGAGGGAGTTGTCTACTTCTAAAATGTTTGTTTCAAGCTACAACGACTTAAATGATGCTGAACATGATGCTGCACTGGTTGCATTTAAGATCGCTGAATTCGCCTTCCACAGAGAAGGCTTGTAGGAATTAATGCTTTCTTAGATATTGTTCTTGTTATATGAAAACATATTTATGTACTCTTTGTCTCTGTGAAGACTTACTTGACTGCGGATTTTATCACTAATTGATTGTCTAATCTATACTATAATTGGCCCATGTCTGTAAGTGTTAGATATTCTGCTTAATCCTTACGTTTTATGCCTCTTGAGTTATCATGTTTCAACAATTTGATATTTTGAGTTTATGCCTCTGGCATAGAGGAGCTTTTGAAATGGAATCTTTCGATAAGTATAGAGCTATGGAATGTGCTTGGCACGTGTATTTCAAAAATATGCCTCTTCTTTCCAATTTCACGAGCTCTGCTTTTGTGTATTATATTTACTTTTAAGCATATGAATCTTATGTGATGGGAAAACTTTTGTCATTATAATAGCCAAACTCTTATTTACAAGTGTATATTATTTGATAAGAAACTAATTATAGTATGTAAGGAATTTAGTTTTAATTATTTGTAAGTTTCAAGTGGATTAGTAACCAACACTCAAAAGGCATATATAGCTAGGTAGTGTTATTTTGTCTCTATGTTCCTTGCAAAGTTGCTACATGAAAGTTCCTTCAACTACTTTGTCATTTGTTACTTCCCGTTTAAAAACGAATTACCTACTTTTCTTTTTAGTTTGTTTAAAAAAAGAATGACTCCTTTTCTTTTTTGACAATGCTTTCATTTCAACTTTTCACATGACATGTTTATGACTACAAGATTAAATGACATTTTGGTACATTTAACATTACTTTAATTTAAGACCACAAGATTCAAAAGTCTTCTTTATTTTCTTAAACTTTGTGCTAAGTTAAAGTAGGTCATTCTTTTTTAAACGGAGGGAGTATCTGTTATGAACCCAATGGACGTATTTGCCCCTGTAGATCACGTGAGATGCAAAGAAAGTTAAATAGTAGAGTTTCAGGCAAATAAAGGCGTGCTTATTGTTGAGTCAAATGTCTGCTACTCCTCACCTCCTTCTCAAGTGTTTTGTTACTGTTGCATAGAACTTGAGTTCTTTATATTATTATTCCTTCTATGATAAATATTTCTCTTCGTTTTAATTGTTTTTTTATTTTGCAATGTACTGAGATTCTCAGACTAATATGATGGAAGATTCAGGACGTGAGACATGAAAAAATGTAAATAAAGGGTCAAAAATACCCCTTAACTATGGATAAAAAATATTCCTCATTAGATTTTTAGCTCAAAAATATTCCTTCGTTAAATATTTAGCTAAAAAATAACCTGCCTCTAACAGATTTCCACCAAGCATGCCACTTGGGTAAAAATGATTACGTGGCTATGTCACATCATCATCCACGTGTAAAATTTTTTCTTTAATTTCATCAGTCCATTTATCACCAACCCGATCCAAAAGAAAAAAAAATTATCCAAGAGCCACATCATGTTAGCACAGGTTTTCCTTGCTGTATAGTGATCCTTGAGGAACGCTACAACAAAAAGCCAGATAAGTTGGGATTAATTAATTATATGATGCTTCATCTAAGCCGGTCTCTGTCCAATATGATATAAGAATCACCAAGTTCTCTTGAAAAAACCGTAGGAAAATTATTTATTTATTTCAAAATAATTTATTAGTATTTTAGAAATCATTATAGAAGTATATTTGAAAAATCATGAATTTTATTACTTGGAAAGGAGGATAATTGAACAATCTTGCATGCCATTATTTTTGACACTTGGCCTACACTTGTCATAAATTTATTAATGTAGCTCTTCTCAAATTGGCTGAAGGAAAATACAAAAATAACACCTAAAACTAAAATAATTTCACAAAAATAGCACCTAAAACTAAAAAATACCCATTCCCATACGCTTAACTACATGTAACTGGAAATGCGCCCAAATCAAAATATAACTTTACCTTTGTTTCTTTCCTTTTCATTCACAATTTCCTTTTTATTCAAACTCCTAGTTCTCTGTTCCATTACCTTTTCTGGTACACATCTTTACTTTTTTCATTCCACAAACTCTTGTTTAAATCTCTAAGAATCTGCATTCAATTAGCTTCATATATTTTTCACCAATAAAGGATACATCCTCAATAAATTCATAAATAGATAAAGGATCATCTTTCACCACTTTCTTGCTTGCTTTTCCATTTAGTGGACCCGATTTTTCCACTATTTTCAACAATAATCTCAAAATCAAATAGAGGATTTTGAAACAAAGTAAGGAATTTTAGGTAGGTTATACGGAAGAAAAGTGTAACAAAAGAAGATTTGTTGATATCAAATGATGGAGTATAAATATATTCCTCATTTCTATCTTTTTTTTAAATTGTTATTTGTCTTAGCTGGACGGTTAATAGAAAATAGCTACTGTATATTCTTGTACATATTGTATCAATGTGGTATAAAAGTGTATCAATCTAGTATAAAAGAGTATGAATTGGATATATGGACTCTGCATATATATGCATAGATTCCCCTTTTATCTTGTTATAAAATTGTATCAATGTGATATAAAAGAGTATCAATTGAGTATAAGATTCCATCTTTTTTTTAAAAAAAAAAAAGTGTATCAATGTAGTATAAAAATGTATCAATATGGTATAAAAATGTATCAATGTGGTATAAAAATTGCACGTAGCCGACTGGGCAAATGGCTAAAAGAGGAAAATAAATTGAACCGACTGGCTATAATTATCCATATTTTTAAATTGTGGACCATTTTTTGTTAAAATGATCAGCCCATGTCCTTTCCCTAAATACAAGTGTATTAACACTTGTCATAGGGAGAGACTTTCACTTTAGTCTATAAAAAGGCATTGTTTTCTTCAGAAAATTAAAAACCAAGAAAAATATATAAAATTTATGATTAGCCATCATATGCAGTAACCAATTTTCTATTTGCTTTAATTTCCTACTACCTTAATTTTCTCCCCTTCCATCCTTATTATATTATTATATAATTTATTAAAGAGTTCTATTATTTATATTATATTTAGTTTAACTTATTGGTATTGGTATTAATATTTTTTTTGATTTCTGTATCCTCTGGTTAATTCGGGAAAACTTATTTAACTCAGAATATTCTCTAATTAATCAAGTAGGTGCTTGTTTAATCCTGGAGAAATATTTCACACTGCTGAAATAACTTCTTAAGATAGTGCCTAGCACGACTCAAGTATAATTAATATAATATTGTAGTAATATTATTTAACATTCAGTATCATTAACTTGCAAATAAAGTAATTATATTACTGTTACAATTACTATATTGATTATAATATTTTTATTTTAGTATTATTATTATTATTATTATTATTATTATCATACACTGTTATGTTATTGTACTGCTAATATTATTATTTTGTTAACAATTAACTAATATTATTATTGTGTTTTTACCACTATTTTCCAACAATCTAAGAAACTATGGCAAATAATTCTACTCCTGATACTTCTACTACCAACACAACTCCTAATACTCCTGTTCCTGTTGTTATACCATATGCTAAGCCATTTCCTGATGTTTCACTATTGAAATATTTGCTAATGAAAATTTTAAAAGGTGGCAAGAGCGAATTTTTCACTACTTGATGTTTATGGTGCTGCATATTCTTTATCACAAACACAACCTAATGCAGACGTTGATAGCCAAATTTTGGAGTCATGGCAGTACACCAATAAGGTATGTCGCCAAACTATTTTACAAATAGTTTTTAATGAACTATTTGATGTGTATTGCAGTTGGAAAGAAGCAAAAGTCATTTGGGAAGCTTTAGTCAAGAAGTTTACGGTTGAAGATGCAACCAAACAAAAGTTTGTGGTTGAAAAATTTTACAATTGAAAAATGAGTGATGTGAAAGAAATAAAAATTCAAACAAATGAATATAAAAAATTGTTAGAAGATTTGAAGGCTGGGGACATTGCTTTACCAGAAAAATTTATTACTGGGGTGTTGATTGAAAAATTGCCCGAATCATGAAATGACTATAAAAATAACTTGAAACTTAAGCAGACAAACTTTACTATTGAGGAAATAATAAATCATATTCTAATTGAAGATATCAATAGAAAGGAGTCACTCAAAGCTAAGCAAGCTGCGCTCAAAGAAAATTTAGTACATGGTCAACACAGCAACAAAAGGTATGATAGTAAGTCTCAAGGTTAAAACCCTAATAATCCCAATCTTAAGGAAAGAAAAGACACTTGTTTTACTTGTGGAAAATCAAGTCATTATGCCGCTCAATGTAGACACAGAATGAGAAATAATAAAGAAATGAGAAATCTTCCCAAAGCTAATTTAGCTGAAGGAGATGAAATAATCGCAACTGTATTTCTCATGTGAATATGGTAGAATGGGTGGTAGACTCTAGGGCTACTCAGCATATTTGTGCTAATCGAGAAGCATTTGTCTCCTATACATCAATAGAAGATGACACTGAAGTGGTCTACCTTGGAGATTCAAAGTCTTGGGCAAGGGCAAAGTGATCCTAAAACTCACCTCGGAAAAAGCTCTAGCCCTCATGGATGTGATACATGTTCCTACAATGCGAGCAAACCTAGTTTCCATGGCTTTGCTGGATAAAGTTGGAATGAAAATGTCTATTGAATCTAATAAGATTATTTTAACAAAAAATTATTTATGGGAAAAGACTATTGTAACCATGGATTTAATGTACTTATTATTATTAATAATAATGCATCAACTTCTGCTTATATGATTGAGTCTATTTCTGTATGGCATGCAATTACTTGGTTTAATATCTGGTTTAGATTCAAGTAATTTCGATAAATGTTAAATATGTGTTGAAGCTAAAATTACTAAAAAGTCATATTTTTCAGTTAATAGACAACTGAACTGCTATCTTTGATTCACACTAATTTGGGTGATTTAAAATAAACTATAACTAAAGGTGGTAAAAGATATTATGTGACTTTTATTGATGATTTCTCTAGATTTACTAAGTTGTATTTGCTTAGAAATAAAGATGATGGATTTGATGATTTTGTGTCTTATAAATCTGAAGTTAAAAATCAACTTAGTAGAAAAATCAAGAGAATTAGATCTGATAGAGGTGGAGAATATGTATCTTTAAATGCTTTTTGTGAAAAAGAATGTATTATTCATAAAGTAACTCCATCTTATTCTCCTGAGACTAATGGTGTAGTTGAAAGAAAAATAAGACATTAAAAGAAGTTATGAACTCTATGTTAAATAGCTCTAATGCACCTGATAATTTTTGGGGTAAAACTATTTTATCTGCATGTCATTTACAAAATAGAATTCCTCATAAAAGAGCTGGCAAAACTCTTTGTGAATTATGGAAGGTTATAAACCGAATTTGAAATATTTAAAAGTGTGAGGTTGTCTTGCTAAAGTTCTTCTTCCTGAACCTAAAAAGAGGAAAATAGGTTCTAAAAATTGCTGATATCATGCTTATTGGATATGCTGAACATAGTGCTGTATATAGATTTTTTGTAATGAAAAATGATGTACTTGATAGTAATACTATAATTGAGACAAAGATTACTGAATTTTTTGAACATATTTTTTCACTATGTGATAAAATCTCTCATGCACCTTTTGAAAGAGAAAATGAACCTACCTATAATATTAAGGAACTCAGAAGGAGTAAAAGACCTAAAAAGAATATTTTTCTTGGTAATATATCGGTAAATTTTAAAATTTATTCTGATATTTTAAATGAGTATATCTCTTTGTTTATAGAGATTTACGTGGTGCTTATATCTTAAAGAAAATTATATTATGTGTAAATATATATATGTTTGTGTATGTAAATGTAGTGTATATAATGTGTGTGGTTGTGGCTGGTGAGTTAAAGAATAAGTGAGAAGTTTGTTATAAATAGATTTTTTTAAAATTTGGTGCAGGTGGGGGCCACTTTATTATTTGTTTTTTTTTCTACAAAGGTATTTAGTGATTAAAAAGGGGAGAAAACCCCAATATTTTTATTTCCCAAAACAACTGCCTTTCTCTCTTTTCC
The DNA here is from genome assembly GCF_002878395.1 of Capsicum annuum. Lineage (NCBI taxonomy): Eukaryota > Viridiplantae > Streptophyta > Magnoliopsida > Solanales > Solanaceae > Capsicum > Capsicum annuum. The sequence goes on from NC_061117.1 coordinate 169,573,999, forward strand.
CTCTATTCTCTCTTTCTAATGTTATGGCATAGCTCCTGCTAGCGATAACAACCACCCACCGGTGAAACAACTGCCGACGTTGCCTTCTTTCCTCTTCTCTTTATTTCCTCTCTACTCTAGATAGTTTCACCGCTCTCTTTCTCCCTTTACTCTTTCTCTTTCTCCATTGGTTCGGCCTCCACTGGTGAGCCAACTACCGGCAGAACCCACTACAACTCCAACTGGCAAACTCCACTAAAACACCACCAAATAGATTCGAGTTGGAAAGGGGAAAGGGTCAATGGTTTCTCAATATTTATTTTGAAATGTTAAGATGGTAAATTAATTATCTATCAAATTGTGGAAATCAGTAGTTGGCAAAACAAAGGTTACACTCCGGCAGGTTGAATTGTTTGATACTTGTGGTCCTACCATTAGCTAGGAGACATCAAAGGTATGTAAATCTAAAACCTCTTTCTTTGTAGCATACCAGCTAAAGTCACATGTTTCTCTGGGAAGATCCACATAAGTTGTGTGATTACATATATAAATACGATATTCAGGTTACACGTTAAGCACATGACTACATGCTTGTCATATCCATACATCTTATGTTCTTCCATTTGAACTTACTTGTCTCCACACTTCCTGCGTCTATCGGTTGAAGTCATGAGATCAATACTCCTGTTGAGTCATGTAACTATAGAGTTCTAACATGGCCATGTTCGTACCTATATGAAAGTTTATTAAAAATTCCTAGAAATTCGTGTGACACATATATTACATGCTATAAATTAGAATAAATGGCCATAACATAGTTGCACTAGACATTTTATCACATAGCAACATGTTGTAAGATAATACAAGGACCTCATATTTATATAGCTCGATACTATTAAAGAAGTTAATCGGTTACAGAAAGTACTACTTGAATGGTTAAACAATACTGGTCATAATATACCGGCATAGGCCCTCAAGGAGATATTTGATAAGCACTAACGATGGGAGGGTACATAGGTTTGGCTTTTCAAATTCAGTCGACGTGATTCTATGTGCAAAATTGAGACCTGACCACTATAGTGATCTTGAGTATTGTGGTGTACCTGCCCTTGTGGTATCATTTTCATTTGGAGTCAGCTAGACTAGTTCCCCTGACTTAAGCCAATATATAGCATATATGGCTGCGAGCAGACCCTTATAGTGAGTCCCTAAGGAGGGGCTACCCTGTTTCAGACCACGATTATAGTTGTATGTATAAAATTATAGTCAGGAGTATCTGGGTAACACATATCATACACATGACATAGAATTCCCTTGGTAGGCCATCATATGATTATTTGTATTAAAATTGGTATATGATATCACTTAGGAAAATTACTAGGACCTTATAATGATGACTTACTCGTAAAAGCTTATATGATAAGTTAATAAGGTAAATGCATAGGCAATAGTTTACATGTCTCTCATAAGTTAATCTTTCATATAAGAGTTTCTAATAGTCAGTCGTCCGTAGTTGCTTATTTTGTTGTTTTATTCATTGAGCATCCTTATACATCTACTTTTTATTCTGTCTGCTTTACTTACTAGTACATATTTTATATGTACTAATATCCCTACATTTGGGGGCATTACATCTCTGCAAATACAAGGTTAGGTCTATTGATGAGCAGACTTCTAAACTAGGCACTTGTTCATATTCAGCAAAGTAGTCAGTGAGCTCATCTCTTACCTGGGGCTATTAAATGTCAAGTACTATTTAATCATGTTTCTAGTTATACTATTTAATCATATTTCTAGTTATATTTTGGGTATATAGGAGACCTACCCCGACCACCTCCTCTAGTACAGTTACAATTTCTATTAGAGGTTTCGTAGACAGAGATAAGTTGTCATACGTGGTCATAGTTTCACATATTTGTATCAGATGAGTGTTCAATAGGATATAATTGGTTTGTACACAACCCTTTGTTATTGTTTATGAGTAGTAACTATGTACTATATATATATATATATACCAGTCATATAACTCATTCTCATACAGTTCTTGTCCGTCCCGACTAGGCTAGGGGTGTGACAGAAGTGGTGTCAGAGCCCTAGGCTTAAGGTATCTTAGGGAGTCTATGAAGCTGTGTCTAGTGGATCCCCAGTGGAGACCCACATATGGATGTGTTTTGCATCATATTTATAATGGAGGAGATGCATAGGCATTTAGGATTTCGACCCTTTTTTTATGATCTAGATTGTGCGACAACGCTGAGTTATGAGGAGTTTCTTTTGATTCATATTCTGCTTAATCATCATACAAATTTATCCTATTAAAGGTAACCTTAAATCAAGTCAAATCAGTCCAATGGGCCAGATACTAGTATTCCAAAAGGAAGTCTTCAACTAAAAGCCTAGCCATAAGACTTAAAATAAGATTCGACATAGCTTGGTGAGTTTGACCTTTTTGGTTCACACTTGTTTATAGAATAAAGGTATATAGCGATTCAGGTTGACTTAACCATTATAATTATATTGGTGTTGGTTATTGTAGTAGGACCTATTGAAGGATTACTTAAATGACTTTTTAGTTAAGGGTTGTTTAACTATGGAGATAGAAAGTGGCATATCTCGATATAAATGTTGCAAAAAGTTTTGTGGGTTTTTAAGTTCAAAATCTTCTCTACGTGATCCCTCTAGTACTTATAGGATTTAATTACATGAAGTATGTTCAATATTTCCTTGGTAATATACCCATAAGTTTTAGTATAATGTATAATTTCAGAGTAGAGGCAATCAAATCGGGTCTTTATGAGTTTAGGTACACAAGTGGATTTGACTGTTAGATAAAGTTATCTCGCCAGGGTTAATAAAACATACCCCTAGCTAGTCAACTAGGCATAGATGCTTTTAATATATCTTTCTAAGCGAAGGCATAGACCATTCCCATTGAATACGTGCATTTGATTAAGTTGAGTAGACAGTGACCTATATGTTTGAATCATTGTAAGACTAGCAAGCACAGGGATAAGTATTGTTATCATTTTGTAGTAATATATGGGTAGGGATTATGCAATTGTGATTTGAAAGATTAGAGTTGAAAATATCGAGGAGTCAGACATAAACTAAGAGTTATTAATTATGTCTAGAATAGATCAAGACGTAGTATTGGTCAATTGGTTATAAGAAGAAAATTGTTATGTTTGATGAATAGTAAAATGTTATTTAAACATCTTAGACTATGTATATGTAACGCCCCAAATCTGGTACCCAAAATGTTACACGGTGCTCATGACCCCGAAGGACCACAAGTTAATCCATGACTGATATTTGTAACTGAACACTGAATAATACACTATAAATAAGCGGAATATAAATTGTTAGGCCATAAGGTTCAAAATTAAACTAATACTTCTTATAAAATAATGTCTGTAATGGGGTACAACAATACCCAAAACTAAAATAAATCTAAAATATGCTATAGTCTGAAAGCCTCTAAACTGTCTAAAATCTATAGAGTTGATGGGACATGTCCCTAACTAACTCTGAACTACTAAAATAATAAAGTAATAAAATAATTATGCTATCCTTGAATGATGAGGACTCACTGCTAATCTGGCTGCTGAATGTCTGATCTACTAAAGATGCTCAACAGTTCGTGCTTCTAAACCTATGTTATAAAACACCATAGCACAAATGCGTCAGTACGATTGAATGTACTGGTATGCAAGTGAGGTAGGTTGAATACAGAGGGTTCATATGTATGAACAGTATTAATTGAATGTATACATGAACATAGGAATACATGCATGAATACGTAACTATAACTGAGGTCGTGATAGGACAGAATACTGAGTTCTGACTACTGAGTCTATTGACCATATAGATTTACTAATATCTGAGTTTACTAGTAACTGATAACTGAAATACTATTTTTGATAGTCCTAATTATAAATAACTGATCTAAGTGTTATACAGAGTTGGATGACTATATCTGACAGTCTTGAAATCTGATGGAACTATCTGAGTGACTGTGTTTGACAATCCTGAAATCTGATAGAACTAACTGAGTTTCATACTGAGTTAAGTGACTGTGTCTGACAGTCCTGATTTCTATAGAACTAGACTGAGTTCTATTTTGAAGACTGAATCTAAAACTGTAAAAGGTAATCATCTAATCCACATACGCCAAATTTAAATTGATGGGGTCCAACCTGTAACCCCAGCTAGAAGGGTGTTAGTACCGTGCCATGGGTAAAGACAAGCTGTGAGTAAACCCTCTCTAATAGGGAGCTCTTCCATTAACCCTCCTGTAAGGAAAACTCAAATGAGATGTATAGTCCCTAGACTCGTAGGGGTACATCTCCACCTATGCTTGCTACGTAGTTCTAGCACGCAGGGATTGCTACTAAGGATCACACCCTCTACTAGATGACAGTGTGTGTCCTAATCCCTGGGTTCACTCGATGCTAAATCCTTCTCTCAACTGAATAGACACAGAATTGATTTCCTAGTTTATACAAGGCTGAACTGATCTATTACTAATTTTACTGATTAACTAAATTGAACTGAGTTCACTGGATTTCCATTGACTAACGAAATACTACTAAATTCTATTAATTGATAGAATGCTACTAAGTTCTGCTAGCTGACTGAGTTTACTAATGTCCGAACTAAATACTACTGAGATATGTTGACTGACTGAGATTCCTGAGATTACTGAGATTATTGAATGGGACTAGACTGATACTGAGTTTACTAAGTTTTCCTGAGTTACATGACTGACTAAATTCTACCGATCATGGATTGACTGAGAGTATCGTGAAAACATGACACTGGCTCTAGGCACACAGCTAAATTATCGAGTACAAATACCCCCAAGATTTGATAGCATAAAAGTAAATCATGGCATAAGCTTGACAGCACAACAATGGCTACATATATCCATAATTCATTGACTAAGACATTTCATCAAACACTTTACATGCACTAACTTGTACATGAATGGGGATTCCATAATAACATGCTATGAAGGCACTATTTTCTTCACATAGGCATTTTATCAAACACATGGGAAGCATGCTTTGGTTATACAATAATCAATAAATCAAATTATCATGGCTACATAATTCATCTTGCAAATTTAAGGGTTTATCAAGAATACTATGTAAATCATCACACACTAAGATCAATTCTTGAAATTAATAGTCTATAACATAGATCAAAACCCAACAACAACATGAACATGAATTCCAATTCAAATAAATCATGACCATTCTTAAATATATAATTTTTTAATTGAAAAGGGATCCTTGTGCTTCATGGGTGATAGGGGACCATGAATCAACACTTGACATACCTTGATTGTGAGTTTCTTGAAGTTCTTAGAGGGATTTTTGAGATTTTGCTTTTGAAACTTGGGGCTAGGTTTTTCTATCTTTGAGAGAGAGTGACTTATTTCTTGAGAGATGTGGGTAAAGAATGAGATAATATTTCTTTTTAGGGTTTAATGTTATGTATAGGCTAATTTGGGGGGGGGGGGTTTGGAATTTACCAAACAGCCTCTAAAATTAAATGACGGAACCTAAAAAATCTCAATTTTACATGTTGGCGCGACGTGGTGAAATCACGCTAGCTCACTGGAAACTGGACAATTAGGAAACTAGTTGGTGGCGTGATGCGGTGGAAATTATGTTACCACCTTGGTTGCAAACTGGAATCTCACCGTGACGCGATGGTATCGTGTTGGAACACTGGAAAAAGACAATTATCAACTGGGCCTTTGGCGCGATGCGCCACTATCATGGAGCAAAACTGGAAATTGACAATTTCTATTTAAGCTGGCTCTGCGATGAGCTGATGGCTTATGTGATACATTATCTCACTAAAAAGGCTCTAACTCTTTGCTCGGGTGTCAGATTTGGGCAAATTTGGTATCGATGAAAATCTTGAAAATTCCACATATATAAAAGTGTATCCATCTTTAAAGCATGCATTTGACATCTTCAGGATCAATTTAATCTAGGTAGAAGTACGGGATATTATAGTATATACATAAATAGCGTGCCTAGTTAGAGTACGACTTTTATGAAAGAAGTTATAAAAATATAATTATATATCTTTAGTGGATTGCGGTGCCATAACATGAGGAATCATGTTACTATCACCTTGAGATCTAGTAAGAAGGTACCTTTTCAATAAATAGAGGGAGTTGATAGCCAATTAGTAGGCCTTCCCAATAAAAGATACATTGATCTAGTATGATTCTTAAAAATACACCTACATTGGATGACCAGAATATATCTGGAGATGTATAGGTTGCCAATAGTGGATTATAGATGTCTTAAGATATAACAATTATTTTCTCACTTGATTTCACATGGTTGTGCTCATTTTTAGGTGCCTTTGCGGCCTAACTAGCTATTTCTTAGGTATTGATGATATTTATAAGATTTTCTTCAAAAGAAGGGATGGGATGTATGTGTGCACCTGATACATGTTCATCATAATCTTATTGATTTTTGTTGGTAAAAAAATATATTAACCTTAAAGATTTTTTTTATGTTTAATTTTATATAGTTGTAGCAGTTTTGTCAAGCACAGTCGGACCTCAGTTGTTATGTCTAAGGTGGATAATCTTTAGGTGTTATGGAGAGATGAGAAAATGACTCCATAAGTATGTGGTAAACAAGAGTTCTTGGGTTACATTGTCTTTAGAATACCGCTTATTTATCTGTCTACCAAATTTATATGAGTTACTAGATATCAAGTTCAATAATGTGGCACCTGATAGCAATGAAAATAGAATGATTCAACTTGCCACTCCAGAGGCTTATAAAGTATTCTGATAAATGATTAATTAGATTAATATTAATAGTGTTCGATTCTTATGTTTGAATATATATATATAGAGAGAGAGAGAATTCTCTAGGGCTAAAAGAAAAATAACCTGGGTACATAGATTCCCCCCTATAATAGGGAGATAAGGATAGAAGTAGCCTTACCATTATTTGAATTAGCAGGAGTATGCTCGCATATAAATTATGATTAGATGACTCCCTGAAATTCCTCGTAGTTTACAAAATAGCTAAATTCCAAAAAGATTAAGTTGCCATTAATTTAATATATATGTGTAATGGCTAACTTGCTTGCATGATTACATGTATTACATATGTGATAACTTAATTATTTACATGGTACTTATTTGCATAAGCTTATTAGTTTACCTGTTATGTATTTATGAGAGGTTAATTATTTACACATTATTTATACTATAGATTCTTGTTTATAGGTTACATAGTTTATGAATCATTATTTATATACTATATGTTTTATATGGAATATGCTTATATGCTATCTAGTTCATAAATTGTTGATGTACAAATTATATGTTTCATATTATATTTGATCGTAAACTATGTGTATGCGCATTAGAGGTTATTCATTCAAAGGTCATAAGGTTACTACTTACATGTTACAATCATTATACATCGTTTCTTCATGCATAACATCTTTTAAAAGCATAATTATAATGTCTCGAGATTACACCCTGGATGCCACACGGTGCTAGGAACCACAAGTAGTTCCAAGCTAACCCATGAACCGGCATATTATTAAGAAACTAAATTATAACATAATAAATAACTATTCTGCTGTGCGGAAACATAATCATACTGAAAATCTAAAATAAATACAATACTAATAAAGCTTTACAATCTGATAAATCTAAAGGATGAAACTGAAATTACATGACTAACTTTTACTGATATCTATGAAGCCTCTACTATACTGACTATAGATAGCTGGGACATGTCTCCAACTACCATTAATCAATACACATGAAAATAAATAAACTGTACATGTACTAAAACTGTCTGAAGTTCTCGAAGTAGGAGAACTCATCACCTGCTGGCTGGAATCTACAATTGTCTGATCATGATGCATAAGCTATAACTGATGCCTACATTATGAGACAATGTAGCACACAGACATATATGTGGATCATTACTTCTGGACTATACTAAGTATGCAGGAATGAATGCAATAAGTAAAACTGATCTCATACATAATCGTAAAACATGCATGCTAAGTGTAAGTAGTCTCACCAATAGGCTGGAATAAACTGAAATATCTTAAAGCATGAGTGACAAACATACTCTGATAAGATGGTGAATCTCTACACTTAGTTTCTGTAAAACTTTACTTTAATGACATAATTAGAACTGAAGTTGGGATATAGTAAAACATGGATACTGTATGAATACTAGGTTTGAAACTACGTGATATAGACTGACATAAATTGAGGATCTGAATATACAATCGCATTGAGCACGAATGCATAAACATACTAACTTATCTGATTAACTGAATGACTGATAGCTGAATATTGGTCATGTAAGACTGAATTGTTCTTAGTCTAAATAACTGGACTAAAACTGTAGAGTATTATACATATGTGGTAAGGACTGACTGAGTAACATGTGGTAACTGAGCATGAATTCGTGAAAACTGTATTATTTGAGAATGCAAGACCAAGCATATAACATGATTCTAAAATAGTTTGTAAACTAAGGTACTAAAATACTGATAACTAAATAACTGATAATTGTATGTGTGGTCAATCAAAATTGAAACTGAATTGAGTTCTAAACTGAATACTGAACTGGGAATGTAACTGGGACTTTAACTGAGACTAACTGAAACTGAATACTGAGTTATGATAATTGAGTGACTGATATCTGAGTTTATTGATAACTATATTACTGATAATTGGGTGATTATTTCTAATTGTTCCTGATTCTATAGAACTGAACTGAGTTTTACACTGAGTCTGAAACTGAAACTGTGGGAGTGTTCATCTAACCAACATACCCAGATTATAAACTGAGTTGGGGTCCAACCTGTGACCCTAGTTGGAAGGGTGTTAGCACTTTTCCAAGGGATACTAACAATGGTTGTGGAGTCAGTCCTAACTAATGGATGGCCCATGATATCAGTCCTAACTAGCGAGTGATCCCTGAGAGTGTCAGTCCTAACTAACGGGTGACATCTCATAACCTACGATGGCTACGTAGTTCTAGAACTTAGAGATTGCTTCTAAGGACCCAGTCCTAACTAATGGGTGAGCCCCCATCCCAAGGCTCGCTCGATGCTGAATCCTATTCCCAACTGAATTGACATTGAACTGATTACTAGACCGTCTAGGCTTAACTGAACTCTTACTGATCATGTTGGCTGACTAAACTGGATTGAGTTCACTGAGGTCTGTAACTGACAAAGTACTATTGTTCTTGATATTACTGAGACTATTCTATAGCTACTATAATTCTAGGTAAACATCTAGATTGTCGGATATTGAATACCCCCAGGACTCGATAACAATAACCATAAGAACACATGAAAGCATTTGAAGCCATAATAAGTAAGCATTATTTAAAGAAACCCATCACTTGGGAATTTCATCAAACACATGAGTATCATGAACTTGAACATGGGAATAGCTTAAACATGGGAGCATAGCATAACTACATAACTAAAATCATAAATAGGACATGAGCGTTTCATCAAAACATATAAAGTTTATAACATGAACGTAAGAATGTCTTAAATATGAGGGAATAATAGAGTTACATGGCAAAATTCATAACTTGGGGATTCATCTTGAAATTGACTTAACATGATATGGGATTTTCATCAAATATGTGGAATGCATGAATTTAAAACATGGGAATATTGCTAAACATCATGAATTTTGGATCCATCATGGAATTTACTTGTATAAAGCATGGGAAATTTAAATTCATAGCATGATGAATTTAAAATCTTACATGGAATCACATATGGTCTGAATTAAATTAAAAATACCATGAAAACACAAAATTCAATCTTTCTTGAACATACAAAATACCATAATAATGAAAATACTCGTTAATAAAAAAAAAAGAGTTTTTGGGTTCCATGAGTGAAATAAGACCAATGGATGAACTCCCATATACCTTAAAGCTTTAATATAGAAGGAAAAACAAAATCTTGAAAGCATTCTTGAATTGGGAAACTTGAAATATTGACTTTTGTTGAAGAGGATTTGATGGAGTTCTTGGTGTTCTTGAGGGGGCTAGGGTTTTCTTTGGTGAAAAAGGATGAAAAATGATGTAACTAATGCTTTTGGGGCTTTAATTATCTGTTATGGATGATTTAAGGTGAAATAAAGGACCCTTTTGCCCTTAAAAATGCAAAAACAGAACCTGGATATAAGGTGCGTGCGACAGAGCGTGCGTCGCACGTGAATCCCGTGCAGCTACTGCCTTTCTCATAAAAATGGCTATAAATTTTCGTTCGGGTATGGGATTGAGGTGAAATTAGTATCATTGGAAAACTAATTCAATTATATACAATGTTGTGGGTCTTGAGCTGAAAAATTATACGTATATAAAAAGTTATACACGTTCAAAGTAGACCCTTTAGAATCGAATACCAAAATTTGGACTAATAAAAGGATCTTAGCTCAACTTGGCTCTAAATGATTTGTATGAACATTTTTAGCCTCAAGAGCATTTCACACACTAGAATAAGTATCATGAAACTTATATTCACATGATAATCACTTGGATTATAGCTTATATACGTAGGAACGACGGTTAATAGACTAGCCCAAAAATATGAGGTGTTACAGTAATTATTTAAGTGATATTCGTTTCATAAGTGTATATGACTGAAATGTAAAGTTTTATTTTCATATGACACATATTTAATTTTTGCATGTTATAGATGTACCTGATCAAAGATTATATTTTACATGCTCATATGTCATAATCAAGTTATTTACATACTATGTGTTTCCATAATGTTAAGATTTATGCATCAAGCTCTTTCATAATTTATTTGTTTATATAATTATACGATAAATGTTATGATATAATCCATTTTCTACATGTTATATATATATATATATATATATATATATCGCATATTATAATCTATAGCTTATAGGTTGGATAAATCCTTTGCTTATACCATAATCATTGTATAGTTGTTTGAGTATCATATGTTTCATAGGATATGCATTTAGAAATATTAAGGGCCTATTTTTTTAAATGATATACGATTATTTGTTTATGCGTAGATATTTATCTATGAGTTTTATAATCGACACATTTAGGGGTTGTGGTTAGCTTATCTGCTCACTACGTACTTTTACAATCCTACAATCCATGTATTAGGTATTAAGATTATACCTATCTATATGCTCAAATGACAGATTTCGTGGTGTAATTCATCTATTCACATGTTAATTTCTTTTCTTAGCCATATGTTCGCATGCTATCTATGGTGCATATATTCATATGGGATAAGTTTTCAGAGTTTATTTGCACGTTGATCACATGTTCCTGTATTTTACTACTTCATAAGCTAGGCATCTGCTAAAATTTATATATTTATAAGTTAAAGTCCTTTTTGCGGCTCAGATGTTTACATGGGTACATCCACTTCATGCTTTTTTTTAACATATTACAATTACTGTATGATTTGATGGATTAGATAGGTATCACCTAGGAAAGGCATCAAGTGGCTCTGCAGAATCGACGAGCTGAGCCCTAAGTGTATAAGAAGAAACAAATGATGTATGACTCTCATATTAACATATAGAGATAATTCAGGTGGACTAAGTGGGATGATAGTGATAACACTCAACTTACACGTCAATTTAGTGCAAAGCGGTCGTCATAAATATATTTACCCAACTTTGGAGTCGGGGTCGAATCTACGAGGAACAATGTGAGTGGAAATTAAACAAATTTGAAACTATAGCTACAAGTTGTATTTAAACAAATGTTGCGAAAAGATAAAATGGAGGGTTTTATCAATCAAACAATAATTAAAGTTTTGACTAGCTTCATAGCTCAAAACTAAAATTTCAATGGTTTAAATCAGTGATAGAGAGGAACTAGGGTTGTGATCACTATGATTATTAATCCTTATTAAATAATAACTGTAGTATTGGGTTCTCATGACTTGTGGGAAACACCAAATTATCATTTTCGACAGTCCATATAAGTGTTTCTCAACCTGCCTAGATGTTGAACTCCCTAATTCTCTCGAACTTAGTAAATCATTCTATTCATACTGATTTTATCTCAAGTTGATCAATCTTGTTACAACATTAATCATTAGATAGGATCTTAACCTTCCCAAATCCTTGTTGATAATTCGCTACCTTTAGTTTATTTCTCAGTTCGAGCAAATCAACATAAGGCAGGATTTATTGTTTGCAACCAATAAATAACAATCATAACAAAGGAATTATCAAGATGTCCCCACAATCACTCAAACCCTAAATAACTATTAAATCCATGGGGAATAATCATATATCCCACAACCCTAGTTGTGGGTTTTAGTTCCACATGAGAAAGAAAGAGATAGCAATAATTATAATCATCATTCAAAGTAATTAAACTTACAAAAGTTAAAGTCTGAAGTTGATTCTCTTCTAAGTTCAAGAGAAAATTCCCATAACCAAATAAAAGAGTTGAAAATTGAATTCTAAGTTTTGAGCCCCAAAAATAGGTGTCTTTGCCTTTGGAATCAGTTCAAGATGTTCTTCCCCCTTTTCTATTAGAAAATCCTAATATATGCTTTAAATACTTCATCCTAATTATGGAAACAAAATCACAGATCCCAGTAATTTCTTGGACAGACGACGACGTATCTGACGGCTTATCAGGAGTTTGATACCTTATCAAGAATAACGTCAGCTCCTCTTCACATTTGAACAAGTTCTATCTTCAGTTGATGATAAAGCCTGGCGGCTTATTAGACATGTGATGACTTATTAGAATTGTCGTCGCTTCTTCACTTCAAGTTCTCAAGCACTGCCTAAGCCTGACGATGAGCCTGACAGCTTATGACAACTCTGATGGCCTATCACAGGTTTTCATTACTTCATCCAGCTGAATCTCATTCTCTGTCTAAGGCTGATGGCAACTCTGATAGCTTATCACAAGGCTGACAACTTATCAGATAAGTCATCAGCTGTACTTCCCTCTCTACTTGCTCAGAAATCAACTTTTTTACCTCTATTATTGTTGGTTCTCCTGCATCTTGACTTTTACCATAATATCAAAGGGAAAACAATAAAAAACAACCAAAGTTGCTTAAGACTTTGCGATAATTCTCAGTTAAAAGCCTCAAATGTTTTAGCATCTACTCACACATCAACACCATCAACTTAAAATAATTATTTGTCCTCAAGCAACTAAAACACAACCAAGAGGATACAAAGTACATTCGGCAGTCAACCAACCATATTATCTCAAAACATCTTCACCATCTCCAAGGTCAATTAATTTGAAAAACAACTGTGTATGTTATTGAAGGACAACAATACGACACACAGGAATCAAGATATGGCATCAATTAAGCAATATAAATCATACATGTACCAAGATTACACTATCCAAATAAGTTATTAACTAGCAACGTAACCAGTGTGCCCTTACAACAAAGAGGTCCCTCCTCACTCATATGTGAACTCAAGCATGTCAATGAGGGGATGGTCAAGAGACACTCACTCTCAGAAAAAAGTTCCAGTCAATGTATGCCAAATACCATAAGCTTGCCCTTATTTTCATTACCAAGGTTTTCAGACAGGTAAGCTAGGATCACTATAGGTCTTTTTCTTCGGCTTGTAGCGTAGGCTAAGGGATGGTATGATACTCAATGATATTTAAGGTGACTAAGCCTCCGTGGTACTACACTAACTTTTAGGGTCTCACTTATTTACCTTTACCTAATTCTCTCCTTTCTTGATCACACATACTCCGGATGGGTGCGGTCTTTTTGACAATTATTTCTTCCTTTTTCACAACTTTTCTTTTCGTATTCTTTTTCCACCGCACCCAGCTTTTTATTCTTTTCTTTTATTCTACCTTTCTACATGCTCATTTTACATCATGCACCCCTATGGTATCTATCCTCAACTTAGGCTATTTGCCTAAGTCAAAGTGAACAATGTCCGAGGATGACCAGGGCCAAAACAGGTTCATTGTGATACAAATGGGAATGTGATAGGTATAATAAAAAGAATAGGTATTCAGGCTCAAAATAAGAATCAAGGGATATTATTTACACATGGAAGGTTATTTAGGCTAAAAGTAGACTAATATCAACAATGACCTATGATCCTTTCCTAACCGCTATCCTACAACCAAGGCAAGACCAATCGAGAAAGTTCTGGATTTAACACACAACTGGACCTAGGTAGTATCTTACACACACATGGCACAAAGGTACATCACAAGATACTACCCATTCGGTTCATGCAATTTTTTAGCAATGGTTATCATGTCACTAGTACTAATGCCATAACAAAATGCATATCACACAGTTATAAAATAGACCATTAGTTCAGTGTTCAAAAATCAACAAAAACATGTTAACTGCCTAAGATACTTGTATTTCTCCTATTTAATTACAATATTTTACAATGAATCACAATACGCCTAAACATGCCGGATCTACTAGGAACAAGACTCCGGAGAAAAGAGGCACGGCAACAAAAACCCCAAGAGGACATCAACACCCAAAAGTAGCCCCACCCTTAACTTAAAATCATGTAATGTCCCCAATGCGTCAAACCAAAACAAGAGAGTTAGAAACATACCTGTGGCCCCATGGGTGCAAAGATCTGATGTCAATCACATAATACAAATACAGATAACAAAATACCTTAGGTTGCCTCCTAAGCAGCACCTGATTTAATATCGCGACACGACCTAACTCAGATTTTTCCTCCACCTTGAGGATATGAATTTCACCCCCAACTTAGAGTCTATCTTTTTGCCTTGCTCGTAGTGGTGTGGTACAAAAATTAAGAAGTCGAGTAATGGATTGAGCGTGGTAAACCACTCAGCCTTAAAGTGACGTATGTTTTTATGTTGCTTGTCTAATGTAAAATCAAGAATATAGGATTCTTGTTCCTCATCTTCACACTCTTATGCTATTTTAAATGATTCCACAAACAATATATCATCTAAACATAAAGTAGAAAAGTGCTTTGAATGAGTACCAATCAATCTTACTTCAAAATTTACACTATCTAATACACACTCACTTTTATTCACCTTCTCGACATCTTCACTTTGAATTGGGCTAGAGTCTTTATTAGAGATTTTCTTTGTTTATTCTTTTGCCTCTAGAACCATGTCCTCAATCTTGGCGTCATATCTCATAGTTAGTTCGGTTGAATGGGAAATCATTGAGGGTTTCTCAACATCAAGCTCAACATCAATATAGGGTTCTTGCTTCTCATCTTCATACTCTTTCATTATTTTAAATGATTCCACAGACAAGTTATCATCTAAACATAATATATAAGAATGCTTTGAAATATTGACCTCTATATTTATCTCGTCATGAATGATTGGCTTTATTTCTTGACACATGTCACATATGATATCATATGTTTCTTTCGGGAGAGCCAACATTCATTGAAACATAGATTCAATGCCACTCTTCCCAGTGATTCGTTCTTCCTTTTCTTGACCATAAAACCTATCAACCTCATAAGAAGAACTAAAATTTAGGTTAGCATAATAGGGGGAGGGGGAATTTGGGCAATCACTCCAATGTCAATCTTGACCACCACATAAAGAACAATAATACTCCCGGTAAGATGGAGATAGTGCCACATCTCTCTCCGGGGAGCATATCTACAATCTTGCCAAAAGTGAGGTCCATCACAATATGGACATGGATCATCAAGATAAGATTTCCAACCACCAAGCTCATGTTCATTCCACGATGCCATAGTAATAAGTAAACTAACATAAAAATCTACCTAACACAAGAAATAAAAGAAAATAAAAAATAAATATTTACAAGATTGAATTCAAGCAAGTAGGATAAAATTCCAAACCAACTCAATACACCGAATCATTCCTTGGCAACGGCGCCATTTTTGATAACGCTCAATTTACACATCAATTTAGTGAAAGGCGGTCGTCATCAATATATTTACCCAACTTTGGAGTTTGGGTGAAATCCACGAGGAACAATGTGAGTGGCGATTAAAATAATTTAAAACTATAGCTACAAGTTGAATTTAAACAAGTTTTGTGAAAAGATAAAATGGAGGGTTTTATCAATCAAACAATAATTAAAGTTTTGACTAGCTTCATAGCTCAAAACTAAAATTTCAATGGTTTAAATCAGTGATAGAGAGGAACTAGGGTTGTGATCACTATGATTATTAATCCCTATTAAATAATAACTGTAGTATTTGGTTCTCATGACTTATGGGAAACACCAAATTATCATTTTTGACAATCCATCTAAGTTTTTCTCAACCTGCCTAGATGTTGAACTCCCTAATTCTCTCGAACTTAGTAAATCATTCTATTCATACTGATTTTATCTCAAGTTGATCAATCTTGTTACAAAATTAATCATTAGATGGGAGCTTACCCTTCCCAAATCCTTATTGATAATTCGCTACCTTTAGTTTATTTCTCAGTTTGAGCAAATTAACATAAGGCGGGATTTATTATTTCCAACCATAAATAACAATCATAACAAAGAAATTATCAAAATGTCCGCACAATCACTCAAACCCTAACCAACTATTAATCCATGGGGGAATAATCATAGATCCCACAATCCTAGTTGTGGGTTTTAGTTTCACATGAGAAAGAAAGAGATAACAATAATTATAATCATCATTTAAAGTAATTAACCTTACAAAAGAAGAAGTCTGAAGTTGATTCTCTTCTAAGTTTAAGAGAAAATTCCCACAACTAAATCAAAGAGTTGAAAATTGAATTCTAAGTTTTTAGCCCCAAAAAGAGGTGTTTTTGCCTTTGGAATCAGTTCAAGATGTTCCGCCCCCTTTTCTATTAGAAAACCCTAACATATGCTTTAAATACTTCATCCTAATTATGGAAACAAAATCACAGATCACAGTATTATCTTGGACAATCAACGACGTATGTGAAGGCTTATCAGGAATCTGATGCCTTATCATTCTAAGTTCAAGAGAAAATTCCTACAACTAAATCAAAGAGTTGAAAATTGAATTCTAAGTTTTAAGCCCCAAAAATAGGTGTCTTTGCCTTTGGAATCAGTTCAAGATGTTCCGCCCCCTTTTCTATTAGAAAACCCTAACATATTATTTAAATACTTCATCCTAATTATGGAAACAAGTCATCAGCTATACTTCCCTCTCTATTTGCTCAGAAATCAACTCTTTTACTTCCATTATTGCTGGTTCTCTTGCATCTTGACTTTTACTGCAATATCAAAGATAAAACAATCAAAAATGATAAAAGTTGCTTAAGACTTTTCTATTATTCTCAATTAAAAGCCTCAAATATGTTAGCATCTACTCATATATTAGATAGCCTCCAGATAGAGCTAATGAACCCAATATTCCTTATGTATATACCACCCTAATATTTTGAGGATATAATTTATGCCTATGATCCATAAAATCTCAGGTGTTCTTCTTTGGTGAGTTATTTCAATACAAGGACAAAAGAAAAGATACTAACTTATTTCAAGAACTATCTGAATGTACATGATGTGTGAGTATGACTTTTGAAATTTGCATTCATGCAGCTTCTAGATGCAGAGCATAAAGTAAATTGCCATACTGATTATAACTGTCATTGTATCATAAGGCAAAATAGAGCCTAGTGTATTAGATGTTGGATATTGTTTTTGTTATGATACTCTATGAAGCATATTTATATGTATTTTGTCTTGTATGTATTATGGTGCTTTGTGAAGTGTATTGGTATGTATTTTGGTTATCTAATAGGTTCCTGATAGGCCTATTTATAGGGGAAATTTTGTTGAAATTTTAAATAAAAATTTAAGAGTTAGCCAAATTTTAGGACCTTAAGGTAGTTTATGAGAAGTGGGAGTTGAGTAAAATCTCTTAAATATCTTGGGTTATTATAGGGTCAAAGTAAGATATACACATTATTTGAGGATAAATGATTCTGAGTGAGGGAGATTGTAGTACCTCGATAAATTTTAAAATTTATTTTGATATTTTAGATGAGTATATCTCTTAGTTTATATTGATTTACGTGGTACTTATAATTAAAGAAAATTATAGTGTGTAAATATATATATGTGTGTGTATTTAAGTGTAGTGTATATAATGTGTGTGGTTGTGGCTGATGGGTTAAAGAATAAGTGAGAAGTTTTATTATATAAAGAGTTTTTTACTTTGGTATAGGGAGGGGCCATTTTATTATTTGGGTTTTTTCTACAAAGAGAAAACCCTAATTTTTTTCTTTCCCAAAAAACAACCGCCTTTCTATTTTTTTCTCTATCCTCTCTCTCTAATGTTATGACATATCTCCTGCCAGAAACAACAACCATCTGCCGACAAAATAGCTACCGGTGTCGCCTCCTTTCCTCTTTTCTTTATCTCCTCGACGCTCTAGATAGCTACACCCTTTTTCTCCCGCTCCCTATTCTCTTTCTCCTATAGTTTGGCCACCACCAGTGAGCCAACTGCCGGTGGAACCCACTACTACTCCAACCAGTAAACTCTACTAAAACACCACCAAATAGATTCAAGTTGGAAAGGGGGAAGGGTCAATGGTTCTCAACATTGATTTTGAAATATAAAGATGGTAAATTGATTATCTATTGAATTATGGATATTAGTAGTTGGTAAAACAAAGGTTACACTCCCACGGGTTGAATTGTTTGATACTTGTGGTCCTACCATTAGCTAGGAAGACATCAAAGGTATGTAAAGCTAAAACCTCTTTCTTTGTAGCATACCAGCTAAAGTCATATGTTTCTCTGGGAAGATCCACATAAGTTGTGTGATTACCTATATAAATACGGCATTCGTGTTACACGTTAAGCACATGACTACATGCTTTTCATATCCGTATATCTCATGCTCTTTCCATTTAAACTTACTTGTCTCCACACTTCCTGCGTCTATCGGTTGAATTCATGAGATCAATACTCCTATCGAGTTATGTACCTATAGAGTTCTAACATGGCTATGTTCGTACCTATAAGAAATTTTATTAGAAATTCCTAAAAATCATGTGTCACATATATTACACGCTATAAAGTAAAATAAATGGATATAACATAGTTGCACTAGAGATTTGATCACATAGTGACATGTTGTAAGATAATACAAGGACCTCGTATTTCTATAGCTCGATAGTATTAAAGAATTTAATTGGTTACGAAAATCACTACCTGAATGATTAAACAATGCTAGTCGTAATATGCCGGCATAGGCCCCCAAGTCACTACTTGATAAGCACTAACGACGGGAGGGTATATAGGTTTGGCTTGGCAAATTTGCTCGACGTGATTCTGTACACAGAATTGAGACCTGGCCAATATTATGAGCCCGGGTAGTGTGGCATACCTGCCCTTGTGGCATCATTTGAATTTGGAGTCAGCTGGACTAGTTCTCTTGACTCGAGCCAATATATGACGCATATGGCCTGTGGGCAGACCCTTATAGTGAGTCCCTAAGAAGGGGCGTACCCTGTATCAGACTGCGATTACAGTTGTATGTATAAAAGCATAGTCAAGAGTATTTGGGTAACACATATTGTACACATGACATAGAATTCCCTTGGTAGGTCACCATATGATTATTTGTATTAAAATAGGCACAGGAAATCACTTAGGCATTTTACCAGGACCTTATAATGATGACTTACTCGTAAGCGCTTATATGATAAGTTAATAAGGTAAATGCATTGGAAATAGTTTATATGGTGTATTTGGAACCTGTCTCTCATAAGTTACAGTTTCATATAAGAGTTTCTAGTAGTCAGTTAGTCCGCAGTTGCTCATTTTGTTATTTTATTCATTGAGCATCCTTATACATCTGCTTGTTATTCTATCTTCTTTACATACTAGTACATATTTTATATGTACTAAAATCCCTAAATTTGGGGGCACTGTATCTCTACAAATATAGTGCCAAGTCTATTGATGAGCAGACTTCTAAACTAGGTACTTGTTCGTAATCTGCAAAGCAGTCGATGAGCTCTTCTCTTACCAGGGGATATTAAATATCAAGTACTATTTAATTGTTTTTCTAGTTACAGTTTGGTTATATAGGATCCCTACCCCAACCACCTCCTCTAGTATAGTTATAATTTCTGTTAGAGGATTTGTAGAAAGAGATAAGTTGTCATACGTGGTCGTAGTTTCACATGTTTGTATCAAATGAGTGTTCAATGAGGTAGAATTGGTTTGTACATAGCACCTTGTTATTGTTTATGAGTAGTAACTCTGTACTATAGATATAGGCCAGTCATATAACTCCTGCTCATATGGTTCTTGTCCATCCCGGCTAGGCTAGGGGCGTGACATTCTTATGGAAATAATTTTCAAATTTTTCTTGTTGATAATAAACCATCAAATTATTTTGAATCTGTATCATTTTTTTAAAGAGGAAATAAAAATTGAACTTGATCCAATTATAAAAAGTAATACATGGGTTTTAACTTATTTACCTCCCGGTGCAAAACCGATTGGTTGTAAATGGATTTTCAAAAATAAACTTAATCCGGATGGATCTATAGATAAATATAAAACCTGGTTAGTAGCTAAAGGATTTTCTCAAAAGCAAAATATTAATTTTTTTTATACATTTACACTAGTAACAAGAATTTCTTTTATTCGAATATTAATTACTTTGGCATTAATTCATAAGCTTTTTATCTATCAAATGGATGTACAAACTGCTTTCTTAAATGACGATTTAGAAGAAGAAATTTATATGGTTCAACTTGAAGGATGTGTAATTTTTGGACAAGAAAATAAATTTGTAAACTAATTAAATCTCTTTATGGCCTTAAACAAGCTCCTAAATAGTGGCATGAGAAATTTGATCAAGTCTTTATAAAAGACGACTTTTCTTTTGTTGAGGTTGATAAATGTGTTTATACAAAAGTGGTAGACGATGGTTATGGAATAATTTGCTTATATGTTGATGATATGCTTATATTTGGTACATGTTTTAATATTATAGAACGTACTAAATTATTTTTGTCTACTAACTTTGATATGAAAGATCTGGGTGAAGTGAATATGATACTGTGAATTAAAGTTATAAGGAGTAAAGATGGTATAATGTTCTCACAAGAACATCATGTGGAAAGTCTGCTTAAGAAATTTGAATGTTGGGAGGTAACTCTTGTAGCCACTCCTTATGATGCTAAATCTAAATTAAAAAAGAATAATAGTGACCCAATAGCTCAGTCTAAATATGCACAGATTATTGGGAGTCTGATGTATTTAATGAATTTTACTAGGCCAGATATAGACAATCTTGTGTGTAGACTGAGTAGATATACTCATAATCCCAATAATGAGCATTGGTCTGCATTAATTCTCCTGATGAAATATTTGAAAGGAACTGTGAATCATGGTATCTTGTATAGTGGATTTTCTTCAACTTTAGAAGAGTATTGTGATGCAAATTAGATCTCTGATTCAGATGAGACAAAAAATTCACTAGTGGTTACGTGTTCACCCTTGGTGGTGGTGTGGTATCACGAAGATCAACTAAGCAGATGATCATTGCTAGATTAACTATGGAATCAAAGTTTATGGCTCTGGAGTTAGCTGATACTGAGGCTGAATGGCTAAGAAATTTCTTAGCAAATATCCCTTTTAAAAAGGATGATTTGTTGTGTAATATCTCCTTAAAAAGGGATGATCTGGTGCCTTCTGTGTATATACACTGTGATTGTCAAGCCGCAATTGCTATTGCGAAGAATAAATCTTACAATTATAAGAGTAGACATATGAAACTAAGGCATGATGTCATTAAGAAAGTGTTGAGAGATGGAATGATTTCCATTAATTATGTGAAGTCAGAATTTAATTCGGCCGATTCACTAACTAAACCTGTGAAAAGAAAATTAACTCTTCAAACCTCAAAAAAATAGGGTTAAGGCCAATATGATTGTCAATAGAGATGGTAACCCAACCTATACGATTGGAGATCCCATTAAGTTGGTTCATATGGGTAACAAAAAGTTAACATTGACACTGCGCACTTACGAAGAGTGCTTGAACTGCTACTAAAATGGAGAGATGAGTTACTAACTCTTAATGAATTCATAATCCTTGCAGATGGTGTATTTAAAGCAGTGTACACTTAATGAATTCACCTATATTATAAATGAAAGGAGGTCATTCCTATGAGACTTTTGGCCTTAGTGTAACGCCCCAAGAGTACACCCTAGGCGTCACACAGTGCTTACAGTCCCGAGGGTCCACAAGCTAACTCATGAGCCGGTACCTGCTGCAAGCACTGAATAATAATATAATATATGCGGAAGAACAACTGATATGCGATAAGGTTTTAAGTAATGAGAACTACTAGAATCTTTAAACCAAATTGATAAAATAATCTGACAATGTCAGCTGAAGTTTGAGCGCTGAATAACTGACTGTAGTGCCTGAAAGCCTCTAAAATAACTAAATATGAGTTGAGGGGACAGACCCCAACTAACTCCAACTAATTACTGAACTGGAAACATTAAGTGAAATAGTTTGTCCTCAGAATATGATGACTCACCACTGCTACAACTGATAGTCTGAGAAGTCTAGGCGTGATTTGAGAATTGGGCATCCGAACCTATGATATGATACATCATAGTGCAAGAAAATAGTATGCGATCAGTACTTTGAATATACTGGTATGCTAAATGAGGTAGGCTAATATGCATGGTTTTATGAACATGAATAAATAATCATGTGAAAACGTATGTATAACATAAGGTATTCAATAGAGTGCATGAAATCTATAGATACTGAGAATATGTGGAATCTATAATTACTGAAGATCCATGAAAACTATAACTACTAAAGGTACATCAAATCTATAGATACTGGGGATGCAAGACTAAGTATATAACATGGACTGAACGTAATCTGTAAATCCTGAAATTTGATAACTGAATCAGTGGTGTTTGTATGCTATGTTTAAATAACTGAATAACTGGAATAGCTACTGGACAAACAATGTAACTGAGACTGTGGGAGATATCATCTAACCGACATTTCCTAATCTGAGCTAATCGGGGTCTAACCTGTAACCCCAGTTAGAAGGGTATTAGTATCGTGCCACGGGTACTAACGCTGGCTGTGTGGATCCACTAAACTGGTGTACTGTATTGTCCTGAAGTACTAAGAGTTTCAAGTCTTATCTGACGGGTGACCCCTACGAGATAGTCAAGCCTAAACTGACGAGTGTCTTCTCATATCCTACGCTGGCTATATAGTTTTGGAGTACAGGGACTTCTACTTGCCACTCTGCCTATTTGACGGGGAAGCCTCCATCTCTGCACTCACTCAGTGGTAATTCCTACTCCCAACTGAATGACATTGGATTACTAACTATTCTGAGTTTAACTGACTGATCTGATTATGCTCATAACATATATTCTAAAGCTATTTGGAAGATACTGAGATGAGACTAAGTAAAAAGCTATGGTTTTCGGGTATTCAAATCCCCCGGGACTCAAAATCAATGATAGTAAAAGTAGTACTAATCTTGAAGGACATAACATTGGAGCATTTATTCTTGTAGGCATTTCATCAAACACTTAATGTGCATAGTTTTTGACTATCAATGGGAATAGTATAGAACTTGGAGTAATAACGTAATTTAAACATCAACAACATTTATCCATGATTTAATTCAGAAAATAGCAACATTAAAATATGAGGGGTTTGATAATGACGACAATTCCATGTAAGCATGGTATAAAATCAAAATTCATAGAGGGTCATGGTTGAAATCCCAATTAAAGATCATAATTAATTGTAAAGATCATAATTTGATTTTAATACATGGTACTTGGACTCCATGGGTGAAAGGAATCCATGAATGAACACTTAACATATTTGAGATGATTAATTCTTGAAGGTTCTTGGAGGAATTCTTAAGCTTTGATCTTGTTTTCTTGAAATTTAGGGTTTACTAATTGAGAGAGAAAGCATTTAATTTGGGAAAGAATGAGTGAATAATGACTTGATTAGGTTATTTAGGAGATAATCACGTTTTTAAGATTGACTTGGGTCACGAAAAAAGACCCAATTACCCATGGGAATAATTTAAAAATTCATCACTGGATGCCCGATTTGGGACCTCACAGCGATGCGGTGGCATCGTGTTTAGCCACTAGAAATTGCTGAAATTGTGTAAAAGAGATGACTAGGAAATTGACTTGTGGCACGACACGGTGGTATCGCGTTGCCATACTGCAAAATGATAATTGGAAAATTGGTCCTTGGCGTGGTGCGATGGAATCGTGGAGCCTCACTGGAATTTGATGAACGCCATTTTGGCCATTGGCGTGATGTGGTGCAATCGCACCATGCCACTGAAAACCAACTATTGGGACCTGGAAACTCACCGTGATGCAGTGATGTGCCATTTGGCACACTGTTTTACAAAAACGGTCATAACTCTTCATTCGGGTATTTGATTTGGGCGAACTTTATATCGTTGGAAAGCTAATTCAATTTTCCACAACATGGTAGGATTTGATCTAAAAAATTCTGAGTATAGAAAAATATATGGTCATTTGTAGATGATTAAGACATTATTTTCACACAAAATTCAATTGGTAAGGATCATTTGGATAAGTTTAACAACTGGGAGTTATTTGAGAACTAAATGTACTTCAAACTAACTCATGAAATTATCAAAGAGCTATATTGCACTACGCGTGAGATCGAAACACGATGCTAAAATTAGTTTTCATTTTTGGGGTATTAAACTTAGTCTCTAGAGCTCTCATGAATACTAGGCACGCACATGGCCTATTTACGAAAAACTTCATTGAACAACAAACTTATGGTCAAAATGTGATTGATAAAGTTTCTGACTTACAACAAGAGTTATCCATTCATAGAAATATTATATTTCACCGATAATTCTTTAAGTTAAATTTTATTGGTCTAAATTTGGTTCCTAGTCCAAAAGACATCAACTCTACTACATTTTGTCCATGCAAATCCAACAAGTTAAAACTCTTTTTTCTATAAATTCTTTTGAAATAATGTGGGGATTGTAAAAAAATTACTTATTTATTTCAAAATAATTTATTGATATTTTAAAAATCATTATAGAAGAATATTTGAAAATTCATGAATCTTATTACTTGGAAAGGAGGATAATTGAACATTCTTGCATGCCATTATTTTTGACACTTGACCTTCACTTGTCACAAATTTGTTACCGTGTCTCTTCTCAAATTGGTTGAAAGACTTGTCATAGGGAGAGGCTTTCACTTTAGACTATAAATAGGTATTGTTTCCTTCAGCAAATTAAAAAACAAGGAAAATATATAAAATTTATGATTAGCTATCTTATGCAGTAACCAATTTTCTATTTGCTTTAATTTCCTACTCTCTCAATTTTCTCCTCCTTTCATCCTTATTATATTATTATATAATTTATTAAAGAGTTCTATTATTTATATTATATTTAGTTTAACTTATTGATATTTGTATTAATAATTTTATTAATTTCTGTATCCTCTCGTTATTTAAGTAAGACTTATTTAACTCAGAATATCCTCTAATTAATCAGGAAAGTGCTTATTTAAATCTAGGAAAACATTTCACACTGCTGAAATAGTTTCTTAGGATAGTGCCTAGAACGACTTAAATATAATAAATATAATATCATAGTAATATTATTTAACATTCAGTATCATTAACTTGCTAATAAAATAATTATATTACTGTTATAATTATTATATTGATTATAATATTATTATTTTTATAGTATTATTACTATACACTGTTATGTTATTGTACTGCTAATATTATTATTGTTATATTATTATTTTGTTAACAATTAACTAATATTGTTATTGTGTTTTTACCACTGTTCCCCGACACAAACAATTAAGTACGACAAGAAGTCAGTACTACAGAAGGTTCTTTGCTAATGAAATTTTTCTTATTTTTAACAAGCATGCATCTATATTACCATGGAGTGCAGAGTCTGACATTTTACATGCATAAACAAGAATACATCAAAGTCTAAGGATACATAGGGATGGCCCTTCGATAAAATCAGTATACTAAGCTATTAAAATCAGACTGCTTCACCTACTAGGTTTTCCTAGTTCCAACTCTTAACGAAAGCTCTTAATAAGATGTCAATTCCTTTTGGGGTGCGCGGATTTAATAGGTATAATAGATTTAGTAGGTTTCTAGTGAATCTATTTTTATTAGTGCGTGGATATTTTGTTTTAATATCTCTTAATAATTTACTTTTTTCGTAAGATATATTCATTAATTATTTTATCCTGTTGTAATTGCAGAGTTACAAATTTCTGTATAATAATTTATTCTATCTGTGCTATAATATATATCTA